>NW_027211648.1:31725000-31727500 GCF_022749685.1 Semicossyphus pulcher | reverse complement strand
TGGGCTCGTGCAAAGTGTCCAGCATCCCGTGCACGCGGTACGGAAGCCCCTCGGGTCACTATTGAACAGAAATAACCGGTTTGTTAGGAGGAGGAGGAGGAGGAGGAGGAGGAGGTGACAGGAGCGACTCTGACCACTGCTGCCGCACGCCGCAGCCCGGGTGTGTGTGTGTGTGTGTGTGTGTGTGTGTGTGTGTGTGTGTGTGTGAAAGCCACCACTAGTCGCCCCCAGTGCTCTTCAGTCTCCACTCTCCCTCTCACCGCTCACTGAACGTCACGTCCGCACTTGAACTTGAGTTTTCAGCCGCTGTAGGAGCCAGAGCGCCGCACAGACCCGCACAGACCCGCGGTGAGGCGCACAGACCCGCACGGACACGCAGAGCGCCGCACAGAGCCACTGAAAGCGGACCGGACCCGCAGTGAGGCGCACAGAGCGGCACAGAGCTGCAAACAGCCGCACAGACCCGCACGAGCCGCAGAGAGCAGCCCAGGGATGCGGGAGTGTTGAGCCCGCACGCAGACCGGCAGCAGCGCGAGGCTCTGACTCCTCGTTGAGAGGAAGCCGCCCGGCCGGCTCTGGAGTGTCCTCAGCTCGGCCACAGCTCCAGAAGAGCGGGGACAGGATTGGATTTTATTTTTCACTCACTCCCGCACGCTGTCTAGACAGGAGCGCGCGCTGTCCGGGGTGTCCGGAGAGTGGACACGCGCTCTGACTGACCACCAGCAGGTGACCGCAGAACTCCTCACCACTCAGCTCTTCTCCGCGCGCTCCTCTGGCTCATGGTGTGAGCTCCTTGGAAGGCAGAGCCGGACTCTCCCCCCCCTCCCTCGCCGCGCAGACCGGAGACACGAGGCGCAAAACCACTTTGGCACCGAGCTCTGCCCGAGCGCACGGCCGCCCCGCGCTGCATCACGGCCGGCCACCGCACCGCTCCGGAGCTGCTGCCCGCTGGAGGATCAGCCCGGGGGCCACAGCTGGGGCCGCAACAGAGGGGTCGGTTTGGGGCGGTCAGCCCGGGGCCGGTTTTGGGGCCAGTTAGCGGCCGCCGGTGTTCTTCAGGAGGAGGAGGAGGTGGAGGAGGAGAGCCGACCCTTCACGCGCCGCTCTCCGGGCGATGCCAGTGTAAATGCCAGGGCGATGTCCCGACGCAAGCAGGGGAACCCGCAGCACCTGTCCCAGAGAGAAAGCACAGGTAAGAAGGGAAACTCTCTGCAGAACAGCAGATCCTCCTTTTCTCTCCTCTTTCTGTTCTCTCTCTTTCTCTCTGAGAATTCAGTTTTTCTCCTGATCGACGCGTAAAAACGTCTGAGCCCAAACTTTGTTTCCTCTGAGGCCGTTCTTATTTCTCTTCATATTTTCAGATAAAACGAGTCAAAGGCCTGAAATGTTTCCGGATTTTTTCGGTGTGTAAATAATTTTATTTCAGACAGAGAGGAGAGCGTTTAAGTTTCTTCATTGTTTCCTTTTTGTTTAAATTAAATCACAAACTGCGCTCTTTTAAATTACAGATATATGAAATAAAATCATTTTTATAATTAAACATAATTATAATTTCATCAATTTAAACCACTTTGACCTTTAAACACTATTTCATCCCTGAGCACATTTTACAACAGATCCGTGTTTCTCACATTAATTCACTTTTTACTTTTTAATTCTGACGAATTATTTTCTTCTTTCACTAAAAACAAAAAACCTTCTTTATTTAATTTTAGCGCGACAGAAACTGTGAACATGATCATTTAATTATACAATAATCTGATAAATTAATAAAGTATGAAACAAACCTGATGATTAATAAACCGTTTTATTCTGCGGCCGCGCGCTGTTTCTCTCTGTCTCTGCGCCGCGCGCTGCTCCGGATTTTAATCACTTATTCAGCTTTTCTGCTGCTGGAAGCTCAAACTCTTTTTCTTAAATATGAAAACATCCAGCGGAGCGCGCCGGTTACACTGCCTGTTCTAATGTCTTTAATACTGTACAGGTGTGTTTACGTTCTAATGTCTTTAATACTGTACAGGTGTGTTTACGTGCAGGGTTAAAACGGTCTTTAGTTTATTGGTGAAATAAATTAGTTTTTTCAGAGAAACTGAAAATAAACTTATAAACGAGAATGATTCCGAGGAAACGCGCCGCTTCTTATTTAACACGTTTTTAAATTAATCATGTATTTATCATTTCATCCAAACGGACCGAATTAAAGTGAGTGAATTATGAACGATCTGTAAATAAAAGATAGAAACATTTAACAGTGATCATTTCTCTGAGATCAGCTCATGTCCTGCAACAGACTTTATAAAATAATAATAGCCTATATAATATATCATATAGACCGTGTGAAGCGTACATGTGAAGTGTACATGTGAAGTGTACATGTGAAGCTACATGTGAAGCTACATGTGAGTGCAGCTGTTTGTGTTCCAGATGTTTCAGAGACACAAAGTTTCACTGAGTCTAAAATCAGCTGTTAGTTCTTCATGTGGACATGCTGTGTGTCCTG
>NW_027211648.1:31712500-31715000 GCF_022749685.1 Semicossyphus pulcher | reverse complement strand
TCCTCTGTTGACATGTAAATGTACAAAATCACTGGTGAGGGCTGCAGGATGTTCAAAAAACTGACAATGATATATTTATTCAAATGAATAAGAACTAATACAGATGTTTGACCAGATACACAGTTTATTAATCGTGTTCAGATACAATATTAACATCACCAAGCAGAGGCTCAGATCACATGCTGTGGAGAGTGTTAGTGCATTTAACAGAGCTGCTACTTTCCTGTGTATGTGTGTGTGTGTGACACACACAGTGTTGATGCTTGGTTCTGAAACACCTCTGCAGCTCCGTCCCGGTCGCTCAGCCTCTCTGGGATTAGCAGAGCGGCTCTCTGCGTCGGGGACTCTCGGCTGCCCCTCTCCTCCACAATGAGCTGCTGGCGTTCAGCAGCGGCCAAATCACCACTTAACAAAAGCTAATTTTTCCCTTGGTTAGCCGGGGGGATTAGGGCTGTGTGTGCAGAGTGAGGGATGTTAGAGAGGATTTAAACCTCAATTACAACCATCCAGGCTTTGTGTGTCCGTGTGGAGGTGGGACACTGAGGGTGAGAGACCTCTGTGTGTGTGTGTGTGTGTGTGTGTGTGTGTGTGTGTGCGTGCATGCAGTCGAGGGCGGCACAGCCTGACAAATACATGTTGATCCTCTTGTTTAGGAGGGTTTAAGTCTCACAGTTTCACATGTTCAGTCTGCACACGAGGACGGACGGTCGCTATCAGAGCGCGAGGAGGAACAACAGTTTGAAGCTTCCTGTTTGAGAGGCAGCGCAGGGTTCCTGCTGCTGCTCCCCTCACTTCAACCCCTTACAACTGTCCCTTAGAACCCTTTATGAACCCAAAGTCCATACAGGATTCAGAACCAGCCTGTACATGCACATGGACCTCCTGAAGCTGCCACGGTCAGGGCTGTTTTTATATGATCCTGTTTCAACTGAGCTAAAATGAAGTGTACAGCCAGAGCCTTCATCAGGCTTCATCATATCAGGAGACACTGCTGACTCGTTTCTACTGCAGAGTTTAAAGGGTTGACGCCTGTCAGCCTGCAGTATAAACATCTGTGTGCTTCAGAGTACTTTGTATCTGGAGCTGCGTCCTATAACACCTTTATGATGCTGAAATCAGTCCACCTGCTGCACATGATCTATCTCTTGAACAAATCTTTGAGTGTCGCCCCTCTAAGTTCTCTCCTCAGACTGTTTCTCCTCGGGATCAAACCGTCAGACAATCAGAGACACTTCGTGCACCGTTTCAAGCTCATCCCTTCATCCCTGAGCATCCTCCTCCTTCAGCACACAAACAAAGTCTGAGCACATGATAGCAGCCCCTCCTGCCCCTGCATCCCACAGCACCACCTCCATCCTCCATCCTCCATCCTCCAACCTCCAACCTCCAGCCTCCAACTTCCATCCTCCATCCTCCAGCCTCCAACCTCCAGCCTCCAACCTCCAGCCTCCATCCTCCATCCTCCAGCCCCCAGCCTCCATCATCCATCCTCCAACCTCCATCCTCCATCCTCCATCCTCCAGCCCCCATCCTCCATCCTCCATCCTCCAGCCTCCAACCTCCATCCCCCATCCCCCATCCCCCAGCCTCCAGCCTCCATCCTCCATCCTCCATCCTCCAGCCTCCAACCTCCAGCCTCCATCCTCCATCCTCCAGCCCCCAGCCCCCATCCTCCATCCTCCATCCTCCATCCTCCATCCTCCATCCTCCATCCTCCAGCCCCCATCCTCCATCCTCCATCCTCCAGCCTCCATCCTCCATCCCCCATCCCCCATCCCCCATCCCCCAGCCTCCAGCCTCCATCCTCCATCCTCCATCCTCCAGCCTCCATCCTCCAGCCTCCATCCTCCATCCTCCATCCTCCAGCCTCCAGCCTCCATCCTCCAACCTCCATCCTCCATCCTCCAGCCTCCAGCCTCCAGCCTCCAGCCTCCATCCTCCATCCTCCATCCTCCAGCCTCCAGCCTCCAGCAACACTTACTGTCGGTTCCCTCCACCAACACCCAGCACATGTTCATGTGTTTAGCATCTTAGAGTCTTTAAGTCACACACATATTTTTAGCTTCTTTCAGCGCCTCTCCTCCTCCTCCCCCTCCTCCTTCTCAGACTTCAGACTGAAGGAGAGGGGTTGAGGAGGGGGTCAGATCTCCCCCTGAACACAAACTCTTTGGTTTGAATCAAAGCGGACCTCACCCCCGCTGACACCCTGAATTATTCACTTAGAGCAAAGATAAACAAGCTACAGTAGTTTTATTGATTTAGTGGAAACATCACAGATAGCAGAGCGCTAACGTAGCGCTAACATAGCGCTAACGGAGCGGCCGGAGGAGCTGCTGCGTCTCCCTCTGCCTCCGTCTGTAAATAAATCAATAACACAGAGTTCTCCTCCTGAGAGGAGGCCCGAGTCCTGTTTCCCAGCACAGAAAAATCTGCTTGTTTCTGCTCTGCTATCGAGGCTGCGAGAGGCTGTGAGCGCGGAGGCATGTGGGAACACTCTTCA
>NW_027211648.1:31647500-31707500 GCF_022749685.1 Semicossyphus pulcher | reverse complement strand
AGCAGGTCTGCAGTGTGCACACACACCAGGACATGAGCGCTCCCTCAGTGACCTCTGATTAAAGATCACTGAGAGAAGGTGATCAAAGTGTTCATCAATATCTTCTGTTCAGTAGTGTGGTAATCTTAGCTTGTTAGGCCCAGGCCTCTTAACTCTTAATTAACATTAATAAGTGCCTCTTAATGACGTTAAACTACATGAAATGTTATGATTTGTCACTGATGATGTAATGTGTTTAAAAGAATGATTTGATCTCAAACACAGATGGAGGGTGTTTCAGAACCCAAACATACAGGAGTCACATTCATATTTATCAATTATAGTTTTATTAATTTGTTTGTTGTTTATTTACAAAATGTATATATTTTATTTTAGTTACTTTTTACAGACAACAAGAACAAAATAAAACATTTTACTCACCGTAGTGCATTCTGATGTAAACACGTCTTTAAATGACAGTGTGCAGACATGTATGTATAAATGTGCGTGTGTGTGTGTGTGTGTGTGTGTGTGTGTGCGTGTGTGTGTGTGTGTGTGTGTGTGTGCTTCCATAAACACGTACATGCCAAGAATAAGTGAAATAATTAAAATAGGAAATGTTTTCTGGAGAATCTGAAATGATGTGAAACTGTGAGACAACGAGCTTTAATTTAATAACTACAAGAACACAATTACCACTGTGTGTGTGTGTGTGTGTGCGTGTGTGTGTGTATTACATAAAAGCACTTACTGCATTAATCAGCTGATAATAGTACAAACTGTAAACATAAAGTGTGTTTCTCTGTGCTTCCTCCTCGTTTATTAGAATTAATAAGACAACAAATTATCAGCTGATCTCTAAAATATAAAGTTTGAATAGTTAAGTTTCTCTGCAGCGCAGGAGGCCGTTAAACAAGCCTCTTTTATAAACATTGATTTAAGACCCCCCCCCCGCAGAGCTGAGAGCTTTGTTTGCTGCTGTGATAATTGTTCCTTAAATAACTCTTCAGCAGTGATAGTTTGGCATCAAACATTAGACTCTGTTTGGAGGACTTCCGGCTTTTTAAATCATTCACTTTCACGCACACACGCACGCACGCACGCACGCACGCACGCACTCCTGTCAGAGATCAAGCTGCTCTTCACCTGGATCAGGTGTGACTGTGAGCAGCCACTGGTCAGAGAGAGATACGTACAACACGATGAGCGGAGGCCTTTGTAGCTGCAGGGAGCGGATATATAAAGAAACACACTTACGGTTACACAGTGCAGAGAGGAGGATATTTGTTACAGACAGTTCTATGTTATATGTAGTGCTTTTGTACGCGATGTACCTGTCCATAACCCTGTGTAATAAATGTCCTCCTCTGAAGCCCTGAACTTGTGTCTCTGTGTTTCAGGCGGCAGGGATGAGCCCTCCAGCTACATCTGCACCTCCTGTAAGCAGCCCTTCCCCAGCGCCTGGTTCCTGCTGCAGCACGCCCAGAACACCCATGGCATCAGAATCTACCTGGAGTCCAACCCCTCCAGCACCGCCCTCACACCCCGCATCTCTATGCCTCCTCCCATTGGCAATGACTCCATCCCGCAGTCCCCCCTCACCAACTTCCTCGGAGATAACAACCCCTTCCACCTCCTGAGGATGACGGGCCCCCTGCTCCGGGAGCCCCCGCCAGGCTTCATGGAAAACCGCCTCCCCAACACACCTCCGTTCGTCAGCCCACCTCCCCGACACCACCTGGACCCCCACCGGCTGGAACGCCTCAGCGCAGAGGAAATGGGCCTCATCTCCCAGCACCCCAGTGCCTTTGAGCGGGTGATGCGGCTGACGCCCATGGCCATGGAGTCCCAGTCCATGGACTTCTCCAGGAGGCTACGAGAGCTGGCAGGGAACAACAACAGCACCACGCCCCCTCTGTCACCCAGCAGGGCCAATCCTATGCACCGACTACTAAACTCCAACCCCTTCCAGCCTGGGCCAAAATCTCCCTTTCTGAGCACGCCCCCCTTACCGCCGATGCCCCCAAACAGCACCACCCCTCCCCAGAACCAGAACAAGATCAAGTCCTGTGAGTTCTGTGGAAAGACCTTCAAGTTCCAGAGCAACCTGGTGGTGCATCGGCGCAGCCATACCGGAGAGAAACCATACAAGTGCCAGCTGTGTGACCACGCCTGCTCTCAGGCCAGCAAGCTGAAGCGACACATGAAGACCCACATGCACAAGGCCGGGTCCCTGACGGGGCGCTCAGACGATGGACTCTCCACCACCAGCTCCCCAGAGCCGGGCACCAGTGACGTCACAGGGGAGGGCATGAAGAACCGGGATGGGGACTTCCAGGGTGAAGGCAATGAGGAGGAAGAGGAGGAGGAGGAAGAGGAAGAACTCGAGAATGAGAGTCGACCAGAATCCAACTTCAGCATGGAGTCTGAGTTCTACAGGAACAGGGAGAACAGCTCCAAACCACCCTTAGAGGAGAAGTCGTCTTTCGCCCTGGACAAGATGGTGGACAGTGGAGGGCTCAACTCGATACAGCAGTACAATAACTTGATCGTTGACAATCGTAAAAGGATGCCCTTCTCTAAGAGGTGCTCCGACGGCCAGCGGGACACTGGGGACGATGACTCAGTGGCTGGGGAGATGAACCACCACCAGCAGGAAGAGAGGACGACTATTAATGGCCGGAACTGTGGCTCCGGTGACTCTTTCTCAGGCCTGTTTCCCCGTAAGCCCACCCCCATCACCAGCCCCAGCCTGTCCAACTCCTCTAATAAGAGGATCAAGATAGAGAAGGACTTGGACATTCCCCCAGCTCCCCACATCCCCTCTGAGAACGTCTATTCCCAGTGGTTGGTGGGTTACGCAGCCTCACGGCACTTCATCAAAGACCCTTTCCTCGGCTTCACTGATTCCAGACAATCGCCCTTTGCCACCTCCTCCGAACACTCCTCTGAGAACGGCAGCCTGCGGTTCTCCACGCCTCCGGGCGACCTGCTGGATGGCGGCCTGTCAGGCCGTAGCGGCACCGTCAGCGGAGGCAGCACGCCTCACTTGAGCGGAGGTGGAGGTCCCGGCCGACCCAGCTCCAAGGACAGCAGGAGGTGCGACACCTGCGAGTTCTGTGGAAAGGTGTTTAAGAACTGTAGCAACCTGACGGTGCACCGGCGCAGCCACACCGGAGAGCGGCCCTACAAATGCGAGCTGTGCAACTACGCCTGCGCTCAGAGCTCCAAGCTCACGCGCCACATGAAGACACATGGCCAGCACGGCAAGGACGTATACCGCTGTGACATTTGTCAAATGCCCTTCAGCGTGTACAGCACTCTGGAGAAACACATGAAAAAGTGGCATGGAGAACATTTGATGACCAATGAGGTCAAAATTGAACAAGCAGAGAGAACCTGAACCAGATCTGACTCCATTCGCCACACTGACTTTAACATGAACACCAGGGGGTAGCTGGATACTCTTTTTCTGAAATGTTTGTTTTTTTGTGTTTTTAAAAAACTGCCAACTGAGAACAAAGAAGTGGAAACACCATCTTTACACCGAGTGAAGCTGTCTAACTGCCTCATTTGGAGTTCCTTTTTAAACAATCAGTCAGTTGAGTTATTACATATGTGGAGCCTTTAACTGTGCAATAATTTCTGTATTTATTGGATTTTGTATTTTGGCATGTGCAGGTACAATTTTATTTTTAATTTTTTTAAGTCGTTTTGTTTGTTTTGCATTTCTCTGTTTTTTAAAAACCCACATGAGATCCTGAGAGTTTTGTAGAAGACAAAGTCCTTTTAAGTCTTAAATCTTTTTGGCCGCTGCTTGTAGGAAAATGTACATTAAGCTAACGTGTGATGTGTTGAAGAGAAGCTGAGTTCAATCTTCAATCTGACGGTGGCGTTAACTGAGAATGCTAGAATTTGTCTATTTTGTGTGATGACGATACGCGGACAACAATCCTTTGGCATTGTAGCATGAACAGACTTTAAACATGTCAATATAATTGGATATGTAGCACTGAGTGTCAGATGTGACAGTAAATGTAAAAATTAAGAGGATCCCAAGGTTCTTAAACCCCGCCTCCTCCTGAGAACACCTGTACCAGCCTGAAATAAATAACATGTTCCACATAAGGCAGCTGCTACTGGTACGAAGTACCGCGCCCTGACAACGCTACCACAAACACCCCTCCACTTACCGACACACATCCTCTATTACATTCTGCATGAAGCCATATGACCCAGACTGGGGGGGGGGGGCTCTTTGTTCCCTCAGCGTTAGTCATTAAGCCACACCTGTGGAGTATCTACCTGAGACCACCTTCACTGTTAAAACAGTGTGCCCTGGTTTTCTCCATTTTTTCAGGTGAAACAGGCTTTTCCTCATTAAGTGGGCGTGTCAATTATTAACCAATCAGCATCACGGTCTTTATAAACCCTGCCATATTAAAAGGGCAGGGGCTTTCACAACACAACACAACACAACACAACACAACAGGGTGTTAAATGTATCACCATCTCTGTTATAATAAGCATTTAGCTGCATCAGGCTGAACTCACACCAGGTGTCACTTTTTACCTGCCTGAGAGGAACAAAGACCTGCAGGGCTCCGCCCCCCTGGACTGGAATTACAGACCCCTGATCCATAATAAATTATAATCAATTATATTTCTTCAGACTGAACTGAATTTAAATCCAGTAGAGACATTCAGCGTGCACAGGGACATCTCAGGGTGAGCTTTACTGCTTTTCTTTATTTGACAGAACTTTCCCACCTGTACACGAACATTTACATCACCTGTCTGTTGGAACAATTTGGGACAATTGTGCCCCCCCCCCCAACAGGCTAAAGAGGAATGCAGTTTTATATTTGAACCACTGCTCCTAAGTCTAACATTAATCTGAGGGGGTAAATATACGCTTCAGAGTGCTGCGGTAAATCTGTTACTATAGTGATTCTAAAATGACCTGATCACTGAAGTCACCTGAGCAGGAACAGGAAGCCCTGCGAGCTGTGGGCAGGACGTGTAGAAGAACACACAGAGAGAGACTTCAGGTCGATGTCTGAAACCACGTGATCCACACTGCAGTTCGGTTCTTCTGAACAGGCCTACTATGAATTATGGGTAAAATAATAATAATAATAGAAAACTAAAAAGGTTAGTACCAGTGAAGTAACCGCTTCCAGCTGCTCAGCTCTGTTTACCCCAGGAGGGAATGATTTCTGTTTTGAACAATAGAAAAAGACATTTTATGTAAGAACAGAACCGGAGGAGGAGCGCGGAGCTGAGGCGAGGCCTCAGGGTGAGTTTACATCCATCTTTATCCTGAGGGAGTGAAGACAGCCGATTAATTATAAACCAGAGTAACGTATCTTTGTGAAACCAGCGCAGTGTGAGACAGACTCCATGACCCCGCCCCCCCTCATCCTGCCCTCCCCACACACACACACACACACACACGCTCACACAGCGGTACAGAAAGGGTACTGGAGGGCGTTGATCTTGGGATCTCCTGACGCTGAAGTGCTCAGGGTTGAAGGCGAGGCTTTCCTAATGCTGGCACTATAAAGTTTAAATAATAATAATATTAATATTACTGATATTTATTTGGGACAGTTTTTGTGCTGCCGTTCAATTAGACATGAGTGTGCCTTGAATAATGATCTTCCTATTTATTGTCTCAGACAAATGCAACTCTTTCTATGAAGCATCAAATTAAAGACCTAAAATCATGAATCTGACGTCTCAACACGATGATTTAAATAATGTGTGGGAGCAGCCAGCACAATCTCACTGTGTCTGTGTGTGTATATATGTATGCATATGTACATATAAAGGCACTAACCTATATAGAGATAAACTATATGAGACTCATAAGGACGAGTCCGTCCCAAACGTCCAGCAGAGGACAAAAAGCCACAAGCGTCCGCACAGAGACACAGATCAGGAGAGTAAAGGGTTAATGCATCATGTCTTCTTACGTTTACAGTATTGAACAAGTACAAGGGTAAATAATATGTGTGTGTATGTGTGTTTAAACAGACGAGTATTTCTTTCTGGGTTTGCTTCTGGAGTTCCTCTGAATGCCGTCGTGGCGATGTGTAAGCGTTTCTTTCCTTTTGGTGACGGGGTTTTAGTAAATATAAATATATATGAATATATATGACCTTTCTCTTGTTTACTGTCACAGTATAGCAGTATTTGTAATATGGGGGAATGCCTGGGCATTTGACTCAAATAGAACAAAGGTTGTTTTTTATCTTTCCTTTGCAGTTTGAATTGTGGGTCTGTTTTTGTCACTGTAACTGTAAAGTCTTCAGTTTTAGTAACTTTGATTCTGCCTTGGGTGTGATGAATAAAAAATAAACCCATTCAAAACGAGTCTGCTGGTGGGGGGGGTTTCATGGGTGGTCTGAGTGCACGTGTTGGTGGTGGGGGGGGCATACACGCTCGCTGTACAGAAGAAGATTTAAAGTGACGGCCTGCAGCGATGTAACGTTTATCGCTCCGTGTGCTGTATAAAGTTTTCTAACACTTTTTCATTTGACTCTTTTTCAGTTCTTTGATTTCTAACTTCCTGTGACTTCCTGTGACTTCCTGCCCCCCCTTCCCCCCCGAGGTCAGACGAGAGCTTCATCCTCTGTCTGTTTGTTTCTGTTCGGACTCACACTGAGGATCCTGATCAGCATGAAACGGAAGTTATATTCACACCCACACACATACACACACACACACACACACACACACACACACACACACACACACACACACACACACACACACTGTACACTAAACCCACACTCACGACAGCACGTGCCAGTTACAGGAGTAGCACACAGCAGTGCTGTAGATTTCACTCCTTTAATGCCTCGTGGTAAACTCTACGAGTCTCCATCAGCAGCTCGTCTCAGCTGATGGAGACTCGTGGTAAACTCTACGTGTCTCCATCAGCAGCTCGTCTCAGCTGATGGAGACTCGTAATAAACTCTACGAGTCTCCATCAGCAGCTCGTCTCAGCTGATGGAGACTCGTGGTAAACTCTACGTGTCTCCATCAGCAGCTTGTCTCAGCTGATGGAGACTCGTGGTAAACTCTACGTGTCTCCATCAGCAGCTCGTCTCAGCTGATCATGTACAACCACTTCCTGATTGTTCTTCTTCTCTCCAGACGGACGGCTTCAGGTTCGTCATGTTTGTATTACGATGAAATAAAAAGATGGGATGAAGTTGAGGAAATGTCATTTTTAATATGTAGGAATAGGGGCTGAGGGGCGGGGCTTAGGGCCTGGGGTGGGGTGAAGAGGTGACGCTGTGTGTGATGTCTCTGACTCTGATTGGCTGCAGCTTGATTTCTCTGTGATGTCACTAACGTGTCATGGACGCCTGGTTACAGTAAACGTGAGCTTCGGCCTGTCAGCGTCTTCTTCTTTGAAGTGTCATTGAACGCATCACGGTCATCATGTTCTGCACATCAAGGACATGAGGCATGTTTCCTTCAGCTCGTCACAGGTGAGCTCTGCTGTGTTAGAGCTTTAATACACACACGAGTCTGTCCCGTCAGTGAAACAACCATGATGATCATCACTCATCTTTTAATAACTTGTTGCTATGGTGATAATCTGATTAATGACCAGGACATATATACGTGTTTAATGTCAGTGTCTTATCTGAAACATTTACACGTGGTAGCTCCTCCAAACATGACAGCTCGTTAATCACAGTTATGATAGATTCAATGTGAGTTCATCTATAAAGACAACATGTGTAACCCTGCAGCTCCCAGAGACAACGAGGTCACGACTGGGATCATTCATGCTGTCATAGTTACACTCATGTGTTCATCTGTCTGAAGGAGTCTCTGTTAGAGTCAGTCTGTCCTCATAATTAAACCTGCTGCATTTCTCCATCTGCATCTGTGTGTGTGTGTGTGTGTGTGTGTGTGTGTGTGTGTGTGCTGGATTAAGTCAGGCACACACCTCCTGTTATCAGAGGTGTAGACTTATCCCCCCCCCCCCCATTAAAGGAGCAAGGTAGAGTTAAGCTGCTGGTCGTCTCTCTGCTGACAGGTACAGGAGGTCTTAAGCTTCTACATCAACGCTGCTATCCTACATCCCCCCCAACACACACGCATGCACACACACACACACACACACACACACACACACACACACACACACACACACACTCAATGCAGGGAATGAAGGGGGGAGACAGAAGGGGGAGACAGAGGGGTCAGAGTATCTCACAATATCTGAGATGTCCATCGGACAGGGAAACTCTACAGAAACTTAAATCCTGTATCCTCACCTGACTTTTCCTGGGCCCAATCTGGTCCCTGAACGCAGCGCTGCCCTCAAACACACCGTGACAGAAGCTAGCTGATAGTTAGCTAAATGCGCCTCTTTAGATCCGCTCTTTGTTTTAACACCAAGCTCCACATGTTTATAAATCCATCCATTCATTTCATCTGTTACACACACACACACACACACACGTTCACACACACGTAGTCTGTTTGTAATCTGTTTCACACACACTCGGAGATGTCTGCTCCAAACTCCAGAGTTTCCTCGTCAGTGTGCGGCAGCAGCAGCTTCTTTAAGAGCAGAGAAGAAGAAGCTGTGAAGGCGAGCAGGAGAGGTGTGTTTGGTCTTTGTGATATTCAGATTGGCTGCCTACACGCGGCATTATGACACATTTGGATGATCGCATTGTAGGATTAACGGCCTGCCTTGTCATTTTCAACAACAATGCTACGATTTAGGGACGCTACTCCTCACACGGCGCTCGCATTAACGCCCGGCCCGCAGATTTACATAAATCTTTGTCTTAAGATGAAAGCCGAGAGCGGCGAGAGACAATGAAGTTAAGCTTCGAGAGAGGAAGAGGAAGGAGAGCCGTCACCGGGCGGCGAGGAGAAGGGATGAAGAGATGGAGGAGGGGGGAGGGGGGGGAGGGAGGGGGAGAAAAGTTTGAGGATAAATCAACCAGTAGTCGTGCTGGTTTAACCCCCCCCCCATCCTCTCTGGCATCCTCATAATACTATAAAGACAAGAGAAAAGGAGGAAAGGAGGAAAGGAGGGAGGAGGACATTTACATTTCCACGTCTGAGAGGAGGTAAGCCGGGGGAGACAAATGGAGGTGAGGGTGATGAATGTGTGTTTCACTGTTTGTGCATAAAAGCTTCTGCTTTATGAAACAAACTCCCCCCTCCCTCTATAATCTCCTGGCCTGCAGCATCCCCCCCTCCTTTATTGTATTCATTCAGTGTGATGGTGAACGTGTGAATGTTTGCACATTAAAGGCAGACAGGACGGACAGCATCACACTGAAACAGAGACAGGTACGGGGGGGCAGTCGAGGCGGTGAGGAGGGGGAGGGACCTGGGCTCTGACTGTGAGGACGAGAACTTGTCACACCTCCTTTCCTCTCCTCTTGTGACCTCTCCTCCTTTCCTTTCCTTCCTCTCCATCTTTTGTCCCACCTTTCTCACTCTTCTCTCCTTTTTGTCCCAAAATTTTTCAGCATCGTATCCTGCTCTCCTTTCCTTTCTCCGTCCTTTCTTAACTGTTGTCTCCTTTCCTTTTCCCTTCTTTCTTTCACTCTCCTCTTGTGCCACCTTGTCCTTCCTTTCATCTCCTCTCCTCTTTGGATGTCCTGTTTCGTCTCCTCTTCTTTAATTTCCTTGTGACTTGTCTCCTCTCCTTCTTTCTACTTCTTTCACATGTTCATCATTATGATTTGGAGATATATAAACAGGCACTGTCCCACACCTCCACACAACACAACACAAGAGGTGTGTCAGCCGAGACGCCCCACAATGTTCAGAGCCTTCAGCATCTCAGGGTTAATCTCATCTTCACCCAGCGCCCTGGCTTCTAAACTACCTCAGCGACCTCTGCCAAGGACAAGGCTTCCCCTGGATCTTTGAACTGCGCCTCCTGTTCAGGGGAATCGTTGGTTGTGTTCAGGAGTTCCTCAAAGTGTTCTTTTTATTGCCTAATGATGTCTGAAGTCCGGGTCAGCTGTTCTCCTCCCCTGATGAATGCAGCTCAAGCCAAGTGCTGCTTTCCTATCCTTAAACAGTTTGACATCCTTTGACCCAACAGAAAGTCCGTCTTTATTGCAGCCCTGAACTCCAACATCTGGGTTTTTCTTCCACACCCATGAAGCCACAGCCCTTTTGGCCCCGTGGTACCCGTCTGCTGCTTACGGAGAACCTCCCCGTGATGCACAAGAAATTATTCTGGACACGGGAGCTGATGACCTCGCAGACAGGGGCCTCTACCAGACGTTCCTAGTTCACCCTCACTACTCCCCCACCACCTGATCCAACTCATCACCAGGTGGTGATCAGTTGACAGCTCTGCCCCTCTCTTTACCCAAGTGTCCAAAACATATGCCTGCAGATCTGATGATACCACAACAAAGTCGATCTCTGGCCAATCGTTGAACCTTAGATACAGGAGGAACAATGCAGATTCTGACCTGGCCGTGGAACAGTGGACCAACTCTTGCAGGATTGCTGAAGGGGGAGTGGGAGTGGGCTCATCCAGTATGTGTTTTGTGGACTTGGAGAAGGTCTACAATAGTGTCCCCTGGGGGGTCTTGTAGGGGTTCTGAGGGACAGCTACTGCAGGCCATCCGGTCCCTATATGACCAAATTGAGAGCTGTGTCTGCATCCTCTGCACAAAGTCAAACATGTTCCCATAGCATGTTGGCCTCCTCCAGGGTTCTCCATAGTCACAGATTCTGTTTGTGATTTTCATGGACAGGATCTCAAGTTCAGCCAGGGGAAGGAGGGTTTCCAGTTTGGGTCCTCAGAGTTCCATGTGGTTCTGTTGGCTTCATCAAGCTGTGACCTCCAGCAGGCGCTGGGGCGGTTTGCAGCCCAGTGTGAAGCTGTTGGGACGAGAGTCAGAACCACCAAGTCTGAGGCCATGGTTCTCCGATGGAAAACCATAGATCGCTCCCTCCGGGTGGGGAGTGAGTCTCTTTCTCAAGTGAAGGAGTTCAAGTATCTCGGTGTCTTGTTCATGAGTGAGGGAAAGATGGATCGTGAGATTGACAGGACGGATTGGTGCAGTGTCAGCAGTAATGCGGGCGTTGTACCGGACTGTCGTGGTGAAGAAGGAGCTGAGCATGAAGGCAAAGCTTTCCATTTACCAGGCGATCTATGTTCAAACCCTCACCTGTGGTCATGAGCTTTGGGTAGTGACTGAAAGAATGAAATTGGGGAGCCTTAGAGATAGGGTGAGGAGCTCAGGCGTCAAGAGGGGGCTCGGAGTAGAGCCACTTCTCCTTTGCATGGAAAGGAGCCAGTTGAGGTGGTTCAGGCATCTGGTCAGGATGTGTCCTTGGCACATTCCTGTGTAGGTTTTCCAGGCACGTCTAACTGGGAGGAGTCCCCGGGGCAGACCCGGAGCTCGCTGGAGGGATTATATATCCCACCTGGCCTGGGAACGCCTCGGGATCCCCCTGGAGGAGCAGGAACATTCAAGGAAGAGGGGTGTCTAGGTCACATTGCTTAGCTTGCTGCCACCGCAACTGACCCCAGATAAGAGGAGGAAAATGGATGGATGAATGGATGGATGGATATATAAATAAAGATTGATTGATCTCTGGGGGATAATTGTAGAGTTCAAGTTTCTTTATCAGAATTTAACTGATAAAAACTCATTATTCTGATGAAAGTCTTAAATTGACATAAAACTGAACTCTGCTCTTAAACCTGCACTGATTGACCTAATGAGGGCGCTCTGATTAAATGTCACATATTTAACTAATGTGATCTCAGGCTGCTGCTCACATTAAACAGGTCTGATGGTGAATCCTGATGTTCAGACATTCACCTGATTGTCCCAGCAGGGGGGGCAAATTAAAGGTCAACACTGTGAGAGGACACAAATGCTGAGACAGCGGCCATATTTAGAGGAACTTTCTGAAGAGACGATGCGTCCTGATTGGCCCACGCGGTGACTGGTCTTTAAATTGCAGAAATACTTTGATGTGTGCTTCATCAAATGTACTCTGCAGACGCCTCCACATGGTCCATAATCCCTGATCATGAACACCTCGTCAGGCATCATTAACAAGGTGTAACTTTAAGTTTTACACACACGCAAGACTGAAGCTCCTTTCACACCTTCTCTGTGTTCCTGAATGTTTCCCCACATTGTCCTGGTGGGCTGCATGTGTGAACGGCCACATTTTTCATCCCGACTTTATGCAGACTTTTTCCATCCAAATGTCAGGAAGAAGTCGGGTTGAGCCAATGTGTGACCGCAGCAGGTAAAAGGCTGGAACATTCACGGTGAGTAAGTGGGCGGGGTGATGACTTTTATATCATGTGACCGGTGTGAAACCAGAAGAGCGACACAGAACAGGAAGATTAAAAACATGCGAGGTTGAAGAAGAAGGATCATTTACGAGAGCAAAGACGTCTGCAGACTGGAGAGAGGAAGAGATTCAGGAGCTTCTGGCTGTGAGGGCCGAAGTCACGTCCTGCCTCATGAGACAGCATGGGTGAAATCAGAGTGGGAAAAAAGGTGAAGCTCCGTCTTCTTAAAATATGGAACGATGTCGTTCTTTAATGTAATGTTATCTTTGTCACCTGAACGTCTTAAATAAATAGATGTTACAATAAAATGTTTCCCGCATGTATTGTATTGTGTCTCCTCTCTGTGATTGTTGTTGTTGTTGTTGTTTCCTCGTTGTCTCCTCTCTGTGATTGTTGTTGTTGTTGTTGTTTCCTCGTTGTCTCCTCTCTGTGGTTGTTGTTATTTCCTCGTTGTCTCCTCTCTTTGGTTGTTGTTGTTGTTGTTGTTTCCTCTCTGTGGTTGTTGTTGTTGTTTTGTTGTTGTTTCCTCGTTGCCACCTCTCTGTTGTTGTTGTTGTTTCCTCGTTTTCTCCTCTCTGTGGTTGTTGTTGTTTCCTTGTTGTCTCCTCTCTGTGGTTGTTGTTGTTTCCTCGTTGTCTCTTCTCTGTTGTTGTTGTTGTCTCCTCTCTGTGGTTGTTGTTGTTGTTGTTTCCTCGTTTTCTCCTCTCTGTTGTTGTTGTTGTTTCCTCGTTGTCTCCTCTCTGTGGTTGTTGTTGTTTCCTCGTTGTCTCCTCTCTGTGGTTGTTGTTGTTTGCTCGTTGTCTCCTCTCTGTGGTTGTTTCCTCGTTGTCTCCTCTCTGTGGTGGTTGTTGTTGTTTTGTTGTTGTTTCCTCGTTGTCTCTTCTCTGTTGTTGTTGTTGTCTCCTCTCTGTGGTTGTTGTTGTTGTTGTTGTTTCCTCGTTTTCTCCTCTCTGTGGTTGTTGTTGTTTGCTCGTTGTCTCCTCTCTGTGGTTGTTTCCTCGTTGTCTCCTCTCTGTGGTGGTTGTTGTTGTTTTGTTGTTGTTTCCTCGTTGTCTCCTCTCTGTGGTTGTTGATGTTTCCTCGTTGTCTCTTCTCTGTTGTTGTTGTTGTCTCCTCTCTGTGGTTGTTGTTGTTGTTGTTTCCTCGTTTTCTCCTCTCTGTGGTTGTTGTTGTTTCCTCGTTGTCTCTTCTCTGTTGTTGTTGTTGTCTCCTCTCTGTGGTTGTTGTTGTTGTTGTTTCCTCGTTTTCTCCTCTCTGTGGTTGATGTTGTTTCCTCGTTGTCTCCTCTCTGTGGTTGTTGTTGTTTCCTCGTTTTCTCCTCTCTGTTGTTGTTGTTGTTTCCTCGTTTTCTCCTCTCTGTTGTTGTTGTTGTTTCCTCGTTGTCTCCTCTCTGTTGTTGTTGTTGTTTCCTCGTTGTCTCCTCTCTGTGGTTGTTGTTGTTGTTGTTTCCTCGCTGTCTCCTCTCTGTGGTTGTTGTTGTTTGCTTGTTGTTTCCTCTCTGTGGTGGTTGTTGTTGTTTTGTTGTTGTTTCCTCGTTGTCTCCTCTCTCTGGTTGTTGTTGTTTCCTTGTTGTCTCTTCTCTGTTGTTGTTGTTTTCTCCTCTCTGTGGTTGTTGTTGTTGTTTCCTCGTTGTCTCCTCTCTGTTGTTGTTGTTGTTGTTGTTTCCTCGTTGTTTCCTCTCTGTGGTTGTTGTTGTTTCCTTGTTGTCTCCTCTCTGTGGTTGTTGTTGTTTCCTTGTTGTCTCCTCTCTGTGGTTGTTGTTGTTGTTGTTTCCTCGCTGTCTCCTCTCTATTGTTGTTGTTGTTGTTTCCTCATTGTCTCCTCTCTGTGGTTGTTGTTGTTTGCTTGTTGTTTCCTCTCTGTGGTGGTTGTTGTTGTTTTGTTGTTGTTTCCTCGTTGTCTCCTCTCTGTGGTTGTTGTTGTTTCCTTGTTGTCTCTTCTCTGTTGTTGTTGTTTTCTCCTCTCTGTGGTTGTTGTTGTTGTTTCCTCGTTGTTTCCTCTCTGTGGTTGTTGTTGTTTCCTTGTTGTCTCCTCTCTGTGGTTGTTGTTTCCTCTCTGTTGTTGTTGTTGTTGTTGTTGTTGTTGTTTCCTCTCTGTGATTGTTGTTGTTTCCTTGTTGTCTCCTCTCTGTGGTTGTTGTTGTTGTTGTTGTTGTTGTTGTTGTTGTTGTTGTTGTTTCCTCGTTGTTTCCTCTCTGTTGTTGTTGTTTTTTCCTTGTTGTCTCCTCTCTGTGGTTGTTGTTGTTGTTTCCTCTCTGTTGTTGTTTCCTTGTCTCTGCAGAAGAACACAAGTTTTTCTAATTTGTCTATCATTTTCGAGCCGTGGATCTGCATGCTGGAGGTTAATGCAGCCTGCTTCCACAGGATATAACTGTGGAGCATCACCCCCTCCTCCCCCAGGAGAGGAGCTAACATTAGTAATTACCTCCTGGACCACAGGGCCACAGACCCCCCCACCTCTTCATCACGTCCACAAATTGAGGTCAGGCTGGGCGGAGAAACGCTGCGAGGAAACGCTGCTGCTCACAGGAAGTTCATTGTTGGAATGCAGCCGTGTGGAGTAAATGTCCTCATTAAAATACTGTGTTTGTAATCTGGATCTGTTCCTCATGTGGAGGTGAAGCTGCTGCAATTATCCAGAGGAATGCCCGAGGGGGGAGACAGGTGACAGGGACGCTCGGCATGATGGGAAACTGAGCAGGGACTACAGCGTTAAGGTGGACTGATGTTAAAACAACACACAGCTGAAACATGGTGCAGGTTCAGGTGAGACCTTTCTGTTTTACATACATATACAAACATCCCCATCATCTCTCCTGAGGTCAGAGGTCAGACCTCCATGACAGGATCCTGTAGAACCAGAGAGGCTCCTCCCAGATCTGCAGGATTCAGGACTACATCACCAGACAGCCTCAGAGAGAATGTGGTGATCAGTCATAGAGCTCTACAGGACTTCAAAGTCCTCCTCTGGATGTGACGTCGCTGCTGTTTAATGAGCTGATAACAGTCTGCTCTCCTTCAGTCTGTCTCAGAGCTGCTGGGTGACGTTCGGCCGCTCCCGGAGCAGCTCGGCTTTGGTCGATGGCTGGAGACCGTCCGTCCTCCTCCTGATCACATTCAGGAGGTTTGAACGGGTCAGATCTGGACTGGGCCGGACGTCACATGAAGAGAGAGATGCTGATTTAAGGGACAGAGCTGTAAATCATCTCTACATGTTCTCCTTTAAAGATCTGCTGATCAGAGTCGGATCCTTCTCTGGTGGTGAACAGAGGGTTAAGTTCTGAAGGTCAGAGGTCGAGCTGATGTGAGAGCTGCTCTGTTCAGGAGAGTTCACCGAGATGAGATATGAGATGAGAGGTTCACTGCCTTCACTCTCTCCGAAAGAACAAAGTTCACAGATGGCCCCAGTCTTACCCTGACTCAGACGTCCCTCTGACAACCTCTGATCTGTCGCTCACACTGAGAAATACTCCTGCTCCTCCTCCTCCTCGTCATCATCCTCCTCGTCCTCGTACTCGTCCTCCTCCTCCTCCTCCTCGTCCTCCTCGTCATCGTCCTCCTCGTCCTTGTCCTCCTCGTCCTCGTCCTCGTCCTCGTCCTCGTCCTCCTCCTCCTCGTCCTCGGACTCGTACTCGTCCTCCTCCTCGTCCTCGTCCTAGTCCTCCTCATCCTTGTCCTCCTCCTCCTCCTCCTCGTCATCGTCCTCCTCGTCCTCGTACTCGTCCTCGTCCTCCTCCTCGTCCTCGTCCTCGTCCTTGGACTCGTACTCGTACTCGTACTCGTACTCGTCATCGTCCTCCTCGTCCTCGTACTCGTCCTCCTCCTCGTCATCGTCCTCCTCCTCGTCCTCCTCCTCGTCCTAGTCCTCCTCATCCTTGTCCTCCTCCTCCTCCTCCTCGTCATCGTCCTCCTCGTCCTCGTCCTCGTACTCGTCCTCCTCCTCGTCCTCCTCCTCCTCGTCATCGTCCTCCTCCTCGTCATCGTCCTCCTCCTCGTCCTCCTCCTCGTCCTCCTCGTCCTCGTCCTCGTCCTCCTCCTCCGCTCAGGACATTTGACCTGATGATTTTCAACACAGCATGATGTTCATTTATTCAGTGATGCTCCCATTTAGAGTGACAGAGACCAGAAAGCAGGGGAGGGTTTAGGGCGGGGCTACCTGCGATTGACAGGTCACTGCCATGGTGACATGTCAATAAAGGTAGAGGTGTAATAGTGTGTGTGTAGTTGAATGAACAGGACGATGCTCTAGAGTCAGTGTGGAAGCTTTAACTCTGTCCAACAGCAGGTCAGACGTCTCCACGGTAACAGACGACATCCTGTTTGCAGTGAGCTCTATCAGGGGCCCCTCATTGGCTGAGGGCCCCTCGCTGCAGCAGCCCCTGGCCCTCAGCTTCTTCTTCTGTGGTGATGAGATTATCTGAAGCTGCTGCAGTCTGATTGAATCAGTTTCATCCACAGCAAACTGGTCTGATCAGGTCTGCATCTGTGTGTGTGTGTGTGTGTGTGTGTGTGTGTGTGTGTGTGTGTGTGCGCCCCAGAGGGTTGAAGCCTCTGTGTCAGACAGAAGAAAAGGTTTCATTTGCATTAATTGAAGTGAAATCCTCAACTGTCCCAGGAGGAGCAGCACACCGGAGACACGACGAGGAGGAGCTGCATTGATGCTCCTCCTCAGTGTGAGTGTGTGTGTGTGTGTGTGTGTGTGTGTGTGTCTTCATCCTCCGTCCTGAGCAGGAAGGATTCCCCTCTCTCTCCTCTCCTCCCCTCCCATCAGATAAGTCCTCTGTGATAACATCTATCCTCCTGGCTGTAAGCGGTGTGTCCTCGGGGTGTGCGTGCCCGTGCCGCTCTCAGCATTAATACAGATGTGATGGTCATTACTGAGATAAGCAGATCCTCTGATAGACGCTGAGAACATCTGTCCTTTCAGGGACTCTCCTGTTCAAAGTTACCCTGTGGACTCTGCTGATCCTCACTATGCTGTTTCAGGAGTGTCCATCTCTGGTACCTGCTGACTGGGTCTTTATTTAACCTTGTTCAGAAACACCTGAGATGTCCCACCTGCTCTGCTTCTTCTCCCAAAGAAGATAGAAACCGTAAAGACGTTTCTCACTGTGCATTGAGAATAAGAGCCACCTGCAGCGTCTCCCCTTCCTCAGCTGGAGATGACCTGATGTAAGGAGTCTGAAGGAGTATCTGGTTGTCTCTGTGAGTTTCTCATCAAGCTCACTGCAGGAACCTGCAGGGCTGAGGCTTCAGAGAACAACAAGTGTGCCATTTTATTTTACTGACAAAAAACAGGGCTAGTGCTCGCCCTATAGCACGTGAGCTCTGACAAAACTATTGTTGATTTATTGTCGTTACCAAAGTAACTGATGAGATCTGTGAGTCCTTTAGGTCCAACACACCAACACACACAAGACACTGTTCCAACATCTGGACCAAAACTCAGAGATCTGTTTGTACATGTTATGGAGCAGGATGACTCAGTGTCTCTCTGGTGCTGCTGGAGAAGGTGGAGGAGATCAGACATGGAGGAAGTAAAGAGTTAGATATTCACTCAACCTGACAGCAGACAGGAGGGCTCACAGGGTGGAACAGGAAGTAGCACGCAGCACCAACAGCTCCGAGGCCTTCACTCACAGGATTATGTTCTCTAGATGTAAACGTGCATGTTTGATGGTATTTTGTTCTTATTGTCTGGTTTCCTGAGGAGCTAATTAGCACCTCACAGAGGTTAGCATGCTAGCAGTGCAGGCTCTTTAAACCAGCTCATAATTGATTAGTGTGTGCATGGTGCTAACATCCAGGGATTTAACGTCCTGTTCCTAAAGAATCACATTAATGTTACATGAGTGCGACTGCATGAAACGTGCTCGCACCATTTGCTCACTCAACCCTATTAACTGTGGTGTAATGGACACCCCCACATCTCATCCAATCACTCTTAATACATGTTAACACAGCGGAGAGGGAGACACACTCACAGGCAGCATTATCCAAATCACCCTCATGAATAATGGAGACACATGGAGGACGCCTGGTTAGCATGCTAACGTGTCTCTTTACAGCGTGCAGCAGCATTAGCGTCATCTCATGAGCTACGTTCATCGTGACTCTTTCTGCAGGTCAGTTTCACACCTGTGATTCTCTGTGATGCTTCTTAAACGCTCAGGTAAATAACTCTGACGACTTCTCCTAATCCACAGATCGAGCATCATTCCCCCAGGCTGGCCCTCCTGCATATAATCCCATCAGACAGACTCGCCTGCACACACAGGAACACAGGTGCATGCAGGACAGAATGATACACCTGTTTAATCACTGCTCTAGTCTCATCCAGGACAGCAGCCTCTGTAAGGTCAAAGGAGACTCTTAATGCAGGTCAGTGGTTCTAACATGGAGGGAGCAGGTACCTGTCTGCTGTTTCAGGCCACACCTGGGCTAACAGAGCCTTAAAGGCCTCCTTCTTCAGCCTGAGGGCTTCACCGCCAGTGTCCAGCTACTGTTAACTACCTGGCTGTGGCTCACTCAGGTACATGTCCCTGACCTGTCCCCCGGTTGAGTCCAGCAGATGTTCCCAGTTCACCCTCACTACACGTTTAGGTGTGTCCTGGTGTGTCTGGCAGCCTGCTCGGACCGGCCTGAACCAGTCCGCTCTACTGAGGGATCAGCGTGCAGAGGTGCTGCCTGGCTCTCAGTGCACCTGACCCCCATGCCAAAGCACCTGCAGAGCGGCGGTTCAGCCGAGCCCCACAGGTCGAGACCTCCCTCACCGATGAACCCTGCTGTCTGGCTCCAGGCAGGTAGATAAGTGCTCATTTAAACCCCAAATCTTTGTAACTGAACAAAGAAGCTTTTGTCCCACAGTCACTTCCATCGGCTCTGTTTGTGCCAGCACATGAATCCAACACGTGCCAGCACCATGTACTGCTACATGCACTACTGAGTGACTGCTGATCTGAGGTCTCTGTGGTTCTTCACAGTAATGTACGCCAGAAGCAGATGAGTGATCACTGGTGGACTTCATGTACAGTCCAACGAAAGCAAAGTGTAAACCTGCCGTCACCTCCGCAGAGCTCGAAGGATCTGTACACCTGAGACAGACACACACCTGACCACCAGACCACAAGGTGTTCTGAGGAGTCATAACAGAAGGACTGAAGCTGCGTGTATGGACATACTGACCCCCTACTGACACACACACACACGCACACACGCACACACACACACACACACACGCAAGCGCACACACACACACACACACACACACACACACACACACACACGCACACACGCACACACACACACACACACACACGCAAGCGCACACACACACACACACACACACACACGCAAGCGCACACACACACACACAAGCGCACACACACACACACACACACATAGAGTTTTATGTATATATACAAATATCCTCTTTATTCAGCCTGAGGAGGAGAGTGGGGGGAGGAGGTGCTAGGCTCCATGTTAGGTACATGCTATAAGCAGAAATCCCTGCAGCAGCATCATGCTAGACCGTGCATGTGCGCAGGTGAGTATGAGTCCAGTCCAGTCCGTGCAGGTGAGTGTGAGTATGAGTCCAGTCCAGTCCGTGCAGGTGAGTGTGAGTATGAGTCCAGTCCAGTCCGTGCAGGTGAGTGTGAGTATGAGTCCAGTCCAGTCCGCGCAGGTGAGTATGAGTATGAGTCCAGTCCGCGCAGGTGAGTGTGAGTGTGAGTGTGAGTCCAGTCCGTGCAGGTGAGTTCCTCTTTATTGAGCTGTCAGCTGTTTGTCATGACTGTGACTCCTCATCAGACCTGTTTCTTCCTGAACACAGAGACACACCTGTTCCCTCTCTATCTACCTGACAGTAGAACTGAATCCTGCTCCAGCTGATGGAGCGTCCATCTTTGTCGAAGTTTGTCTGTGAAACTTTGTTACTGTGAGCGAGCTGCTGATGTTCGGGGGATTTGGATGAATATGGTGATAAATCCCGGCTAATCTCCCGTTCCAATCTGATTCTCAGTGGGATACTTCTCTTCTTCTATACTTAGGTGACCCGCCGCCTCCTCCCTGGATGTTCTGTTCCGCGGGATCAGCGGGAAATTGGAAAGAGATGTAGCTCGGCGCGTGCTTCCTCAAATTGGATTGCACGGAGTCTTAAATGAAAGCAAATAATTTCACGGCTAATGGGCTTAATTTGAGGAAATAATTCCAGATTTCCACAGTGGGATATTTTGCATGTGATTTGTGAGAGGGCGTGCCACTTCAGGAGGTTGTTTTTATGTGAATGTTGTGGAATTAGAGAGCAGAGTGATTCTCCAGCTGATCACTGAGAGTCCTCCGGTGATCAGCGAGAGGCTGGAGGTGTGAGAGGAGCAGCGTTCAGTCAGACAGAACAAAGACAGAACCACAGAAAGATAAAAGAACAAGAAGAAGAAGAAGTCAGAGTGTGATGAAGCTGCAGAGTTAAATAAATAAAGATGTAATTAAATAATGAAGCAGTGTGATTGATGTCCAGGAGAGCGTCTCTCTCTCATGCAGGCTGGCTGACAGTGATTGCGAAGGCCCATTTAGCAGCTGATGTGTTGTTATGATTGGACACGTCAGTCTTCCTGCTCTGATTAAAAAGAGCAGAAACAGCCCGAACACAGCCCGCGTGCCTCCTCTACGTGTGTTTACTCTGTCTGCAGCAGAGAGAAGAGCGGCTGCACATTACTCGGTCTGCGCTGACATTCAGGTACGATACCACTTTATTGTCCCCTTAAGGAAATTTGTCTGAGACTCCAACTCTGCACACACTTCGCTCCCAATACAGTAGGATTAGTAACATGTAAAGAAGAGTACATGCCAGTGAAACACCACAAACATGTATTGCATGTAACCCGTATTGCACAGATCAATATAAAGGACAGCATGAAGTAAGAGGGAAAAAAAAAGATCCAAAGAAAGTACCACGCCGACATCCCGTACCTAATGACGCTCTAACACAGACTGTATAAAAAATACAGTCTGTGCTGTAAGCGAGAACACAAACTGTCCATGAGGTGTGTGGACCTTTACCTGTTTCCTTAAACACACCACTCTGCACGACTCACACCAGGAACGGCTGTTTGTGCTGAGCGGGTCGACAGGTTCAAACTCAGCGTTTTGTTTCACACTGAAAAATGGAAATGCTTCCTCTCTGTGTGTGTGTGTGTGTGTGTGTGTGTGTGTAAAGACAAACATTCAGACACATCTGCACACAGAACCTGCCCACTGGGTCCGTCACAACAGAACCCGCCGCTCTGCTGCTTGAATTTCTTCTTCCTGTTTTCTCCTCTGAGTTTGCAGCTTTGCAACATTCGCATGTTCTTTCAGTTCTGACTCGTGTGAAAGGACTGATGAACGTCAGAGGTTTGACTGGTCACCCGGCAGCTCCTTCACACAGAGAGCTGCAGCTGGCTGTAGGGAGGACCGAGGGTCCGTCGTCCCCTCCTCTGTTGCTCTCTGCAGGCTGCTGAAACCGCCTGGACTCTCTCTCAGGAGCTACGTTCAGATGACTTCAGGTTTGCAGACTCGTTGTGGCTCCTGGAGTTTGAGAAGCTGCAGTGGAGAGATGGAGGGACGGGGCCGCAGCAGATGGTGGCCTGTGAGGCTCAATCTTCCTGGACCTGGACTCAGTGATGGTCCTGAAAGTCTCTTACTGACCTCCAAAGACTCAACTTTGACGAAAACCCTGAGTGGACTCTTTGTTTGAACACATGTGGAGCTGAGACAGGGAGAGAGAGGGAACTCGCCTGAATGTTTGCATGTCGCAGCACTGAGTGTGACGCTGTTCAGAGGGATGATCGGGAGACGCTGAAGATCTAAATGTTTTTTTCTCAGTCATCATTTGTAGATTTTCCACCACCACTGCCGAGAGCCGGATGTCAGACAGAAGATCATTTAATCACCAGTACAAAAGCAGCCGTTAGTTATTGGAACAATGTTTAAAAAACACAGTTCAGTTTAACGAACTAAACAGGATTCAGGTCAGCGGACGTAATGTATGTGAAGTCAGCATCATGGGATAAAGCTGATGCTCATTAAAACAGCCACTGAATGATATTTAATCTGTTTCATATTTAAAATCTGACTGAAGTGAGGTTCAGCCATGAGCCTGTTCTGCCTGAGCCGCACCTTTCAATGATGTTCTGCTGTTTTATTTTTAGCTGTTTCCATGTATGTTTTTTCCTCCCGCTGGATTGCTCCTAAATTAATATAAATGTTAGCTTCTCTTCCAGCTGTGATGAAATATTAAATAAATAGACCAGTTCAAACGCACGCGTTCACTCGAGCAGCAGCTGCAGCCGTGTTACTTTATGTTTCTAAAAACATGCTCGTATTCGCTGAATGTCCGCGTGAGGATTTCGAGTTGTGTGACGTAGGAGGACCTCTTTTTGTGTACCGTTGCCATGGTGAATCGTGGTATCGGGGCTCCATTAATGCTGGCTTTTATAGTCAGCGTGCACGCACTGAGCTCCGGGTGAACCTACTCAGAGTAGATCGAACTAAGTCTGATCAGCTGTTCTGGAACCAAAAAGCGACTCTCAGCTCGGGGTGAGTCGGACAACAGCCCGGGTTAGACTGAGGGTCTGTTGGACCTCCTTTCTGAAACGGAGCCGAGCGTTTACGGCACGGACATGACAGATAAACAACATGTAGAGTTCATGCTTAACATGCAGGGTTAGGGTGAGGGTTAATCCTGTCCAATGACACTGATCACACACACACACACATACACACACATACACACACACACCACACACACACACACACACACACACACACACACACACCCGGACACGCACACGCACACACGCACGCACGCACGCACGCACGCACACACACATACACACACACACACACACACACACACACCACACACACACGCACACGCACACGCACACACACACGCACACGCACACGCACACACACACACACACACACACCCACACACACTGTATGTTAATGTGTCTGAGATCATAAGGCGTGGCTAACTCCTTCACTAACAGCTCCACAGCAGAAAACAGCAGCCAGCACTCACTCAGCCGCTCGATGGCTGCTAGCAGGCTAATAAATAAGCAGGGTTTGTCCCGGGTCACAGCGTGTCTGTCAGCGCCTGTGGCACCTTAATGTGCTGTTTTAATCAGGGCTAAAGGCCTTACGCTAGCACATTAGCACACACAGGCCAGGATTTACACAGAGGGACAGTAAACCATCAGCTGCTCACGTCCTGTATCTGAACCACACACTGTATAACATTGGACATATTGTGTTAGAGATGTGTCTGTGGTGACCTGACAGGTTTATCTATCAGACTGATGAAGCTCAGAGAGCTCGTGGGAGGCAGCCAAGTCGCTGCTCATTCACAAACCAGATAGCTGTCATCGCTCCGGCTCTCTGTCTGCTCTGCAGTGAAAGACAACAGCCATCCTACATGTGTACATGTTCACTAATACATCAGTGAACGAGCTAACGAGGTATGGTGAGCACAGACACAGATAGCTGCTGATCAGTGCTAACACATAAATAAAATACTGAGTGTAGAAACAGTGTGTGAGACGTGTTGGACGGTCTGTTCGTCCAACAAAGCGCACACACAGATTATCTGTCTGATATTTACATGAACAAATCTCCAAAAGGCTCCAACAGCACAAACACGGCCCAGAGGTTACGTTCAGTGACTGAGTTAGCTGAGGGGACACCTAGCAGACAGCTAGCAGCTCCCAGCTGTCACTCAAAGAGGCCACGCCCCTAATGCTGCATCACTTTAAGCCTTAATATAATGTAAACAGGTGAGCTGTATAAAGATTCTCCCCGTACAGTTGTCATGAAGAGAGAAATGAGCTATAGAGACCCAAACTGTTTTTTGTACCAGGCTGTAAACATGTTTATTTCTGCTGTAAAGTTTAACATGGGGCTCTATGGGGACTGACTCACTGCTGGAGACAGCCTCAAGTGGACACCAGAGGAACTGCAGGGTTTCTCAGCCCTGGCGGTCTGCTGTTCACCCGCTCTGTTAGCTTGTCTCACTCACAGAGCTGCTGCAGTCAGTGTCACAGTATGAAGCGTGTTTTGTGTTAATGACTAAAATGTGATATTAAAATGTGACTTCATTACGACTCCATCACACCATGTTTTATTATGTATGAAGTGATGCTAACAGAGGCTAATCAGGTCTGTAAATTGAAATGTGACCTGGTATTAAGCCGTCGTCTCGCTGAGTGCTGATACGTCACATTACAAAGCAGAGCGTGGGGTCTCCAATGACTGTAATTAAGGCCGACCCTCACTCACAAACACACACTGTAAAGCAGTAATAATGGGTTATTATGAGGAGGCTGCAGAATGGAAGTATGATGAGCCCTTTATAAATCACAGCAGAGGCTAATCTATGAGCAGACAGAACAGTGATGGAGCCCTGCAGGAATGTGCTCAATAAACGGACAAGTGTGTGTGTGTGTGTGTGTGTGTGAGAGAGAGAGAGAGAGAGAGAGAGAGCAGGGCCTTCCCTTCTGCCTGCGACCCCCCCCCTCTAATAAAATCTGATTCTTTAATCACAAAGGGAGGATTTGGCGTCTGCTTCCTCCTGCTAATTTATTCATTCAAAGTCTTAATGTGTGCGGCGGGCGGACGATCACACGGCACGCCGAGCGTCTCCTGCCACTCAAGATTTGTTTCTTCTTCTTTGGCTTCATTAAAAAGGTCAGAGATTAGATCCTTTATTTTCTGAAAGCTTCCCAAATGTCAGTTTTCTATTAGCAGGACGTCCAAACTGCAGCAACCACACAGTGGAGGCGTTCATCGAGCCGCCTGACTGTACCGTGTGTTCGCTGTTCAGAACGACACGTTCATCCTCTTCAGCCTTAGAAACGACATCGTGCACCTTTTTACCACATTTAGCTCCAACCCTCTGAGACACATGGGTCCAAAGTCCATGTCGTCTTTAGAGCGCCATAAATCTTCGACGGTTTGACAGAAAGGCCGCTCATGTGTGAATTTTGGTTTCGTGAGTAAACTAAAGTTGTAAAGAATACGGATAGTCTCTGTTTGCCTGGCACGTTGCTCATTCTCTCTGTATGTTTATAGATCAGTGCTCATCGGGCGTCTTTGTTGGTGATGTAGAGTCACGTTTCTGAATCGGACACTCTGATTGGCTCCAGTAGGTGCCATCAGCCTGTGTTTTATTCAACGGGAGAAACGGAGGAGTACCAGAGCAGAGCGAGACGACAGAGAAGAAATATATATATATCCAAAGTTTAGTTTTTACATAAAAAGATAAAAAGAAATGTCAGACAGAGGAATAGTACAGCTGAGGCTTTGCAGTTGAGTTTCGAGGGAGGAGGTGTGGACTAACAATCATAAGGAAGAACCGGCCCATAAGAACAGCAGGAGCGCGAAGCTTCAATCACTTCTAGAACAATCCTAACACACGTGTGCAACATTCAGCGCTCAGGTTGTTTCCATCGTTTGGTTTGCGGTGTGGTTTTCAACAGTCCTGAGGCTGGGCTGATTCTGGGGACACTTGATGATACTGTAAAAAATGAGGCAAAATACAAAGACACGCAGAAACTGTCCTTATGTGGGTCAAGTCCCGGTACGGACCAAGCGTGAAAGTGGGGCTGGTTGTGCATGTGTGTATGCCTTTGTGTGTGTAGCATGTAAAAAACAGAGTGAAGACATTGAATGTCCCCTCGGGGATGAATAAAGTATTTCTTCTTCTTCTTCTTCTTCTTCTTCTTCTTCTTCTTCTTCTTCTTCTTCTCTGGCACAAAGTCAGAAGGTTTTTATTCTGTATGTAAAGAAATGGATCTGAAGCCTGTGGGTCAAAGTGCGTCTGGGGTCAGAGTCATGTTGTAGCGGCTTTGAGTTTTTCATCTTTTAGTTTTTAGATTTCTGATCAAACCATGAGGACACCTCAGTTCTTTTCTCAGACCAGGAAGTAACCAGTTATGCAGTAACATTAAACACATGAAACAAGCCACAGCAGAAGGAAAGAGGCAAAGCAAGCGACACAGTTTAGTAACTCAATATATTGAAGAGAAGCACAGGAGAGGAGAGCAGCAGGAGTAGAGCTGCCGTATAGATTCCAGTTAGGACGTCAAGCCCTGACCTTGTTTCATCGGCCATCGACAGCCATCCTCCGATCACCTTTTTACTACAGCACGACCTCCACACACTCATCCTCTTCCTCAAACCACAGATGACATTCAGGGACCTCATCAGGAGGTCTCGACTCCCGGTCTGCCGATCACTTGGTGCATGTCATCCCCCACTCTCTACTCCCAACACTTCCTGTCTATCTTCAGCTGTCCCGTAAAAAAAGCCAAAGGCCAAAAAAATAATCTTAAAAAAAAAAACATTATTTCATTTAAAGGCAAGCAATGTCAAAAATCGACATGTTTTCATGAGGCAGAGGAACGCCCCTGGTAGAGCCGGTCGTCTTCCAATCGGAAGGTCGGCGGTTCGATTCCCAGCTCCCTCAGTCTACATGTTGAAGTGTCCATGGGCAAGACTGAGCCCCAAATTGCTCCTGGTGGCAGAGCCAACGGGTGTATGATGACTGACTGACAGTTGGGCACTTCAGGCAGCAGCCTCTGCCATCAGTGTGTGACTGTGTGTGTGAATGGGTGAATGTGACATGAGGTGTAAAAGCAGCTTTGAGTGGTCGAGTGGAGTGAGACTAGAGAAGCGCTTTATAAGTACAGTCCATGTGAGCTTTGCATATTTCAAAGACGCACATGTGACAGTCGTCTGTCAAAGTTTCATGTCAATAAATGTTTGTTTAGTAAAACGACAAACAGGACCTGTCTGCACTCCGTGTAATGAACGTGATCTCAGCACATACAGGACTGAGTTTACTTTAAAGACATGTGGGTACTTTGGACTACAACCCCATCACACACACACACACACACACACACACACATACACACACACACACACACCTGAGCAGCAGTGAAAGAATGATTAATTCCCGGCTGCTTTTATCTGACCTGAGCCAAGTGTTCTACACACCACGGTCAGACCTGCAGAGAGAGAGCGTGTGTGTGTGTGTGTGTGTGTGTGCCCTCGGCCTTGTTCGGCCTCCTTACATCCTGTCTCAGAGATAAGAGCTGCTTTGTTTCAGGACTCTCTCTCTCTGTTCCTCCATCAGGAGGAGGATCAGAGTCCGACTGAAGTTCATTAATTCTGTGTAACCTGTGCTGACCCGGGCTAACACCTTCTGCTCTGCTGATGGAGCTGTTCCCAGCACACACACTCCTCTGTGTGTGTGTGTGTGTGTGTGTGTGTGGATCTAATGTTGATCTGCACCTGCACTCCTCTGTTCCCTGCCGTCAGTCACACAGTGCATGATGAAGTTACAGGAGCACAGAGGAACAGTGAGCCCTTCACATGTGGTGTGTCTTTAAGGTTCAATGAGGTCAGAATTTAAAATCTGCCTCTCAGTGTCTGAAGCATCCCTCAGCATCGGACCATGGTGTAACCTCTGGGAGCCACAGCTCGTTTTTCAGGGCTTCCAGGTTCTTCAATGAATCAGTACTGTCTGGGGGATGTATCTCCCTTGTGCTGTAACATGAGGAGCGGGAATGGAGTTGAACTCCTATGTAGATATCTGTATATATTAAACAAAAGATAAACATCATCTGGTGACAGTCTTTGTGGTCCAGAATCACCTTACAACTGATGTGTTCAGCATCTTTTGCTCTCCGAACAGGGCTTTTCTGCACCCAGCCAGAGCCTGCTGTAACGCTGGTGGACATGAGCCTCGTGTCTACCTGTGTCGCCCACGGGCTGACAAAGAAAGAGCCAACAGCTGAGGCTCTGTGTCGAGCAGTCTGACAGGACACACCGAACTGTGAGCTGGTTTCAGCCCCGGAGTCAGGACAGGAAACAGCTGGGGTGTGGGGTAGTTGTTTGGGGGTGTGGGGTAGTTGTTTGGAGGTGTGGGGGTGTGGGGTAGTTGTTTGGGGGTGTGGGGTAGTTGTTTGGAGGTGTGGGGTAGTTGTTTGGAGGTGTGGTGCAGTTGTTTGGAGGTGTGGGGGTGTGGGGTAGTTGTTTGGAGGTGTGGTGCAGTTGTTTGGAGGTGTGGGGGTGTGGGGTAGTTGTTTGGGGGTGTGGGGTAGTTGTTTGGAGGTGTGGGGTAGTTGCCTGACTGGTCTGTTGTCTGACTAAAGCAGGCCTGCCCCCCCGGTAGAGCCCCGTTCAGTTAGCTTAGCATAAAAACTGTAAGCATGGAGACACAGCTAGCTTAGCACTGCTAGCTCTCTGACTCACACGAGTAGAAACACAGATTCTAACTACAGTCTGGGTGTGTGCGCGTTGTGCAGCTCAGTGGTGACTTCAGAGACTCCAGGAAGTCAGACGAATGTTTCTATCACAATAATACGGTTTGTTTCTTATACACATTAAACACAGTCAATAACACATATTGATTAGTGAGCTGTAGAGGTGCTGGTAAGATTTCCTTTGGACCGAGGTGTTTACCTTTTTAATGCTATGCTAAGCTAACGGCTCTGTGTACATATAGTGGTATAAATCAAACCTTACCACCATAAAGAAATAATGATGGTAAACTTACAGGACTGCCCTTAAACACAGGATCTCACCTGGACGTGTTTCTACAGGATGTCAGAGTGTAGGTTTTAGCGAGCTCTCTGAGCGTCACAGTGAAGCTGTGTCTCTCTCACCAGCAGACCTCTGCCTCCCTTTGAAACCAAGACACACAGCTGACACGATAATTACGCCGTGACCGGGATCTGTTCCTGAACAGATCCAAACTGACGTGTTTGGTTTGAGGAACCGTCACAGTTTGGTTCTGTTTAGGAAAACATCCTGGTCACGGCTACACTGATGATCTATGAGCGACATGAACTGATTCAGTTTATCGATGTTAACATATTTCTGATCCAATAAAGAAACGTTACCTTCCTACCTGTAAAGTGGAACGACTGGTGTAATGTTCCAGCTCAGCTCTGAGGCTGTAATTACTGCAGGAATTCAGAGCAGTCTGCTTCAGTAAGACAATGATCTGAAAGCTGTGCAGCCATTAGCTCCTCCGAGCCGCAAACTTCTGGAAACAATATGTATGAAAATGAGTCAGAGAGTCCAAATCCTCTGCTCGGCTCTGTGTTGTCCCATAAGCAGTCTGCTGCTCCCAAACTGATGAGCAGCTTATCCCGGGTTTGTGGGCCGACACGCTGCTGCCTGTCTGCTGGGGGGGGGGGGGGGGGGGTACTTTGTGATGCAGAGCTGTTTTAATAGTTTCTCAGTGCAGTCGGCATGGTAACTGATGTGACTTAAACCTGCAGGATGAACCTCAGAGAACCTGCAAACAAATCTGTGCTAACATCTAACGTGTGCTGCTCATTCTCCTGCTCATTGAGAGGGTCCGCTGAAACGGGATAAAGATCATCATCACAGTCTTCCTCACTGATGCCTGTCACTTCTATCTCTAATATTTATAACAAGATGGAGGAGGAGGAGTCTCAGTGTTCAGCCACAGGACACGTGTTTAGATCAAGCACAAACCTCAAGGCAGAGAAATGAAGACAACACTGAAGAGCCAACAGCTGCAGTTCCTCTGGTGTCCACTTGAGGCTGCCTCCAGCAGTGAGTCAGTCCCCATGGAGCCCCATGTTAAACTTTACAGCAGAAATAAACATGTTTACAGCCTGGTACAAAAAACAGTTTGGGTCTCTATAGCTCATTTCTCTCTTCATGACAACTGTACGGGGAGAATCTTTATACAGCTCACCTGTTTACATTATATTAAGGCTTAAAGTGATGCAGCATTAGGGGCGTGGCCTCTTTGATTTCTATAAAACAGTATTTGTATATTTGTAATATTTCACTCTGAGCTGTGGTGAAAGACGTCTGAAACACCAGCTTCCTGTTTTTAAATCAACATTCCTGTTACCTTTAGTTCAGTGTGTGTGTGTGTGTGTGTGTGTGTGTGCGTGTGTGCATGCGTGCGTGTGTGTGTGCGTGCGTGTGTGTGTTAGTGCAGTATTATTCAAACCCCACGTTGATTCTGTGTTATCCAACGCTGGCCTCAATGAAAGAACTGTATGACTTTATTCTGAGGCCTCTGGGGGTTGGCATCATGGATCTGTGTGTGTGTATGTGTGTGTGTGTGTGTAGAGCAGATATCTGAGGAGGAGGAGGGAGCCTTCATCCTGCCCCCCACCCCCCAGAGGTGCTTCTATCTGCACATTAAACAGGAACCCCCCCACCAGACAGGTGACTTTACATTCACCAGAATAAGACGAGTGAACGACCTGAGAGTCTGAACAACCAGCAGCCTCGTTTACATCAGCAGAAGAAGAACTGAAACCAAAGCAGACTAATGTACATACACCTGAGTTAGTGACAGTTTCCTTCAAAATAAAGGTCCGTCTCTTGACAAACATCACATTTATTTTAACACACTCACTTTATTTACCTTCAGGGTCCAAATCATTCCACAAAAGCTGTCAGCAGCACAGCTGTCACTTAGCAGCCTAGCATGGAAGGCTATTGTGGCTGACAAGCACTGCCATGTTCCCGGATGCTAGCATGTTCCAAGCATGTTCCCGCCTGCTAGCATGTTCCCAGCTGCTAGCATGTTCCAAGCATGTTCCCGGCTGCTAGCATGTTCTAAGCATGTTCCCGGCTGCTAGCATGTTCCAAGCAATGTTCCCGGCTGCTAGCATGTTCCCGCCTGCTAGCATGTTCAAGCATGTTCCCGCCTGCTAGCATGTTCCAAGCAATGTTCCCACCTGCTAGCATGTTCCAAGCATGTTCCCGCCTGCTAGCATGTTCCTGGCTGCTAGCATGTTCCAAGCATGTTCCCGGCTGCTAGCATGTTCCAAGCATGTTCCCGCCTGCTAGCATGTTCCAAGCATGTTCCCGACTGCTAGCATGCTAACATACTAATATAGTTACTTTTATGTGCCTCGTTCTCTTCAGTGCTTCTCCTCCTGTCCTCTCAGGTGTCCAGGTCTCCTCCTCTAAAGCTCCCTCCCTGGCCTCCTTCTCCTCCTGTCCTCTCAGGTGTCCAGGTCTCCTCCTCTAAAGCTCCCTCCCTGGCCTCCTTCTCCTCCTGTCCTCTCAGGTGTCCAGGTCTCCTCCTCTAAAGCTCCCTCCCTGGCCTCCTTCTCCTCCTGCCCTCACAGTAACGGCAGAATGAGAGGGTGATGCACCTGGACCATGAAGAGGCGTCTGAGGGTTGTTGATGTGATCACTAAAAGTGAGCTGAGCTCGATCATGTTGTGTTTGATAATAAGACGCTTGTGTGACTTCCATCAGGGCACCATGAGACCCCACCTCTCTTCTGTCTGTACTGAGCCTGCTGCAGGTTGTACGGTCTGGCAGGACCACCCAGGTGGGACCACAGCCAAAAGGTATTTTTAGACAAAGCGAGAGAAGCATGTTACCATCTCCTCCTTCCACAGTGTGTCTGTAGACCCTGACTCTGTGGAGCAGGTCATCGGGAGGCTTTCTATGACGTCCTCTGTTTGAGGCTCTAGCTCTCTGAGGCTCTGTCAGCAGACAGAAACACATGCACACGTCTTCAGTGGAGGTTGTGACTGATTCTATGAAGATGAATTCATGGTGCTCTCTGACATGTTGCTGTTTGAAATGCTGCTGCGATCACAGTTCTCATGGACACACCGTGCTGCTTCTGCTAACCATGGACGCTTCTGTTACTCACAGCGGAGGAGGATCAGGAAGTGCTGAGCTGGTTTGGAACTTCTGCCTCCTGAAATTCAAAAACTCGACTGAACTGAAACAACATGATGATGACAGGACAACATCATGAGCTCCATCCTGTGCAGGCCTGTAGATGTATGAACAGCCTTTAAACAGCAGCCTCAGTGTGATGGTGCTGCAGCCGGCCTGATGCAGAGCAGCCATTGTTCCTCCTCCTCCTCCTCCTCTGCAGCTCCTCGCAGGCTGTCAGCTGCTGTGGTTTGGATGGGACGGCTCCAGCTTGGCCTCCCTCTCCTCCGTCTGCAGCCAGCTTTAGGAGAACAGAGAACAGAAGGAATAAAAGGAGGAAATAAATGGTTTTAATTAATTGTCCACTCAGAGGGCAAACCCTCTTTGTGTGTTTTCATCTCTGTGTTTCTGTGTTCAGCATCACCTCAGGGACGCTCTGAGAGCCCAGTCTCCGGCTGGCCAGCGAACGCCTCGTAAAGACACGCAGCATATGCCAGCCCTGCTCTCTCTCTCTCTCTCCCTCTGCTTCTCTGTCTCTCTTGCTCGCCCAGCAGAGGCTCTCATAAGGTGGACTGTGCCAAGGCCTGCTCTGCTCTCTGCCAAGCCGTCAGTGATGGGACAATCAGTGTGTCCATGTGTGTGTGAGCTGCTTCCAGAGGTTTACAGGATGGAGGGAGGCTCGGTGGTGCATCGAGGAGGGAGGGGGGGGGGCTGGATCTCCTCCTCCTCCTCCTGAGACTCCTCTTTAGTAGCTGCAGTGATGAAGGATGGACGGGGAGGAGGGAGAGTTTATGACAAACATGATATTTGTAAAATGTAATCGCAGGATGTGAGTCAGTAGATACGGATCAGGAGTTTCTCCGAGTTAAGCTGCTGGCAGTCAAAGCTCATCAGAGCAACAACACAAAGTGTGAGCCAGAAAAACAGGAGACCAGCAGTCATCAATAAGTTTGAATATAATAATATTGTTGTAAAGGGTGACGTGTCATTAATCCTGAAAGTACCAAGAGTCAGTGGAAATAGATGACACTTGTTTCTCAGTGCACACAGACTCGGAGTGTTTGGTGACGCTGATCAGAGCTCTGGGTGATTCTCTCTGGTGATCCTGGAGGACGTGATGGTCTGCCTCTCCTGACAGTAATAAAGGTGATAAGAGTCGACCTGTGGAACCAGAGATAAACACTCCTGTGCTCACTGAACACATGCAGCAGTTCATAGGTCGGTGGTCTGTCTCTGGGGTCAGCAGGACACTCAGCCGTTGTCGGAGTCTTTTGACCCTGACGAAAGAAAACTGCATTTTTGTGTGTTCAGGTACAGCTCGTGCTCCAGAGGAGGAGGCTTGAGCCATAAAGTCCGTTCATTTATTAACTGGACTTCACCTATGAGATCACCTCCATGATGGTTTAGGATGAGCGGAAGCATCTACAATCTCTGAACACTTAGACTTAGACTTAGACTTAGACTCAACTTTATTGATCCCTTTGGGATGACTCCCTCTGGGAAATTCAGTCTCCAGCAGCTTATACAGTACAATACAATAGGAAAGAATCAGCACACAGAGGGTAAAAAATAAAGATCAAAATATATATATCTATCGATATATATATATATATAAAAAAGTACAAAATTAGATAACAAAATATATAAAATATACACTCTTAGAAAATGTACAAGTAAACAGTGGGTAATAGTTCAATTAAACTAAATTAGGTTATTGCACTGTGGTATTAGGTTATTGCACTGTGGTGAGAGATTATTGCACATTGACAGATTTTTATTGCACATATGACCCTTTGAGAAATAAATAAATATTACTATTGAATAAAGGAGGATAACTACTATTAACTTTGTGAGGTGAATTAGTGGCTACCGCTTGTGAGAGAGTCTGTCCCTGTTACCTCCTCCCCCTAAGTGAGGAGTTGTACAGCCTGATGGCATGAGGGACAAAGGAGTTCTTCAGTCTGTTTGATTCACAGTTTGTTCACAGGTTCAGACGGCTGCAGCTGCTGGTGGGTCTGGTTTTTATGATCTTTGTCTGCTTGTTGAATCCAGAGTTTTTACTGGCGTCTTTTTAAGCAGTCCAAACTGCAGGTCTACCTGTCCAGACCTGTGGACCCGAGGTCCGGCCTGGGACCTTACGGGTTAGTGTGTAACCTGCATGGTGATAAGGCTGAGCGAAAACACTGAGCAGCACTGAACAGGCGGACAGAATGACGTCACTCATGAGACGCTGTTTCCTGTTCGGCTCTGTGCTCCTCGTCCTGCACGTTTCAGCTCTTTGGGCTCTTTGTGTGACACTGCAGCCGGAACAGTGTCTCCAGATCTGATCCCAGCTTCATGTGTTTGCACGCAGGGCGTCTGAGTGTGTGTGTGTGTGTGTGTGTGTGTGTTGTACATGCATGAAGCTATGATGACATGTTAAATGTGTATGAGCTGCAAACAATGAAGTGTTCAGCAGCTCTTATTTAGTGCTTAGTTTATATTTGTAGTGAAACTGTCTCACAGATCAACCTTCCTTTAGGACTGACAGTAACATGGCTTCAGTAAAATGATTGGCTCATGAAGAGAGAACGTTAAAGTGAACATAAAGAACTTCAGGAACCCACCGTGAGCACGTCAGCTTTGGCAGCGAGTGTAAAAACCTGTGTTCAGAGAGAGCGTGCTCTGCCATGTGAGTTACAAGGATGATTTGTGACGTGAACATAACATCCATCATTTCTTCAACTGTTTTGGGCCATGAAAGAAAAGAGCGAGCACGTTTCTGTTGAAAGACCTGCTTCTGTCACAATCACACATTCACACACATTAACGGCTATTTTCAGGATTATTCGTGAGAGCGCATCAGAGTTTGATCCCACCACAGCTGAATTCTGAGCTCTCAAACCTGTCGGCGACAGAGTCCTCTTGTGGAACATGTCCTTCAGGTATGAATCACCTACGTCAGTGTCCGGGGCTCGCTCTGCCTTCAGAGCTGCACAGCCGAAGTCCCTGTACATGCTCAGTCTTCTTCTTTCTTCTTCTGTGAATTTTTCAAACTGCGCCCTTCACGACGTCTCTGAACCTTCTGGTTCACATCACACAGCCAATAAAGCGCCGTGTTTATGATTTTGGTATGAAAAATAAAACGTGTTTGTGTGGATGTGATTTAACCACCGCTGCACAATGATTCTGGAGAAATGCTGCTACAATCATCACTTTAGTCACCCTTTCACAATAAGATGAACACATGAACAAAATGATGAAACAAAGATGTGTTTCTGACACGTTGATGTCGTCTCCACACGTCAGCCGGATGATTCATCCTGTTCAACCACATTTCAACGTCTAAATCCCGGTTTGTGCTCACTGGAGAGGTTAAAGGTCATTATTATCTTTTCATAGTTGAAGTCAGAAAATATAAACGCTGGTTTATTCACAAGAACATGTTGCTTTGGTTGTGTTGTTGGGTGATGGGAGGATTTGTGCAGGTCTCAGGTGTATGTCAAGAAAGGTGTGAGATCACCTGTTAGCTATATATTTTGGTCAGTGTATATATACAATATATATATATATATATATATATATATACGTTTAAAGTGTAAGCAGGTTTAATAAAGCAGCTGTTCTTAGTTCAGTCAGTTAGTTCAGTGATGGTTTGTGTTTAATGAAGCTCAGATGTAACAGTGAGAACAAGCAGAGCTAATGCATGTGGTGGACAGTCGTGTCTGCAGCAGAGAGACGCCCTGTGAACCAAATCAGGTCTGTTGTTGAATAAAGTAAATACACTGCAGCCGTTTCACTCGTCCCTGTTCCGACTCATGCTTTTAAAACACACGAGACACGAGCTGTGCTGAGGAACCTGAGAGCAAAGACTGATGACTTGCTGTGCGTAAACCGTGCGTACCAACGTTTGACGCTCAAATCTGGGATTCATCATCATTAAATAAATTGTTAATCCTAACGAATGAACTTCTGCAGTGAGCACTGCTTTTGTCATTGGAACACAATGTTTGTTTTAATTACAAAACAACAAACAGTACACTTCTTCAGCATCAATGTGCCATTTTGACGATGAATCAGAATTTGAATCAGGTTTAAAATTATTAAAGAATATTTTATAAAACATCTTTTCTTACGGCAACATAGGAAAACATAAATCAGACTACATTTCCCATCATACACTGTTTTACATTCATTCATCTGAACAGAATGAACGTGTTGCTCTTTGTGCAGTTGTAATCGTACAGGTTATGTTGTGGCGCCTCTCGTCGCCATAGCTTCGTGTGTCAGACATCATGTGTAGTCAAAGAGACCTCGCTGAAACAAGCAGTCTGATGTTGAGTCAGTGAGCGGTCACGTCCTCACGGTCACGTCCTCATGGTCCTCACGGTCACGTCCTCACGGTAACGTCCTTACGGTCCTCACGGTCACGTCCTCACGGTCACGTCCTCACGGTCCTCACGGTCACGTCCTCACGGTAACGTCCTTACGGTCCTCACGGTCACGTCCTCACGGTCCTCACGGTCCTCACGGTCCTCACGGTCACGTCCTCACGGTCACGTCCTCACGGTCACGTCCTCACGGTCCTCACGGTCACGTCCTCACGGTCACGTCCTCACGGTCCTCACGGTCACGTCCTCACGGTCACGTCCTTACGGTCCTCACGGTCACGTCCTCACGGTCACGTCCTCACGGTCCTCACGGTCACGTCCTCACGGTCACGTCCTTACGGTCCTCACGGTCACGTCCTCACGGTCCTCACGGTCACGTCCTCACGGTCACGTCCTCACGGTCACGTCCTTACGGTCCTCACGGTCACGTCCTCACTGATGTATAGACTTGATTATAAAACACTTCTGAACAGGTCGTTGTCACTCTGGGATGCAAAGCCCAAAACCACCTGACTCTACACGCAGATTTCCCAGCAGGCCTTGTTCTCTTCCCCTCTTTCCAACCTAAATTACACCTTTATCCGTCCTCCCCCACCTGCATCCTCCTCCAGCGTTTCACTCTATCTGCCCGCCTCATATCTCCAATCCCTTTTTATTGGGATTTATCCAGGCTTTTATCACTTTTCATATAAAAAGGACGGGGACTATTTCCCCTCCTTTTGGCAATGTTGCCCATTTACGGTGGAGAATTGGCGCAATTTCCGATCTGGGTGCTTTTCTCTCCTGACAGTCACATTAGCATGTCATTACTGGGGCTTTCTCTGCCCTCCCAGTGGATCCGAAGCTCCGAGGACCAGGCACTGCAGAGACAAAGGGCACCAGCTGCACCCACTTCTCCTCATCCATCTCTTTATCCCTCCTCCTCCTCATCCCTCTCTCTCTTCAGTGAACACTCGGCCTGACTTGGTGACATCCTGACTCCACCCGTACGCTTTGACTTGGCCGGCAGCCGAGTCTCTGGCGACGGTCGTATCTGATGGAGAGATTGTTGATTTCATTTACATCCAAGCCTTTAATTTTGTATGTGAGATGATTGGACAATAAATGTGATTAGGCTCATTCAGCTGTTAGAGCGAGTGATGTTTAATGGCTGATAATGTGGGGTTTTGATTGGCGAGGATGGGAGTGGGTGCTGCAGACCTCTCTGACTCTGTAATCACTGGGTTTGTTTGCTCGAACACGTTTGTACGTCAAGGACCTTCAGGCAGACGCATCAGGACACACAGGCATGTTAGAGGACATTAAAGCAACGGACGAAGTTGATGAAATTACACTGAAGACTCTGATGGACACTAGAATCACATTTAAGGATGACTGGATGGCTCTGGAAACTCTTCACTGAGATTAAGAGATCCTAAGGCCTCTGTAGAACTCTTTAGGACCTACAGAATGATGTTTACCTTCCAGGTGTGTCAGTAAGACCTGAAACCCTTTCAAGACTCTTTCTTCCCTCCTTCTGGTATCCTTGGGACCTCTCTGAAAACTTCACTGAAAGAAGTTTCCCTTGAAGAACTCTCATAGGCCCTCTGCAGTGGTGACTGGAACCAGAACCCTGGTAGGTCTCGTTGACTAATCTTAACATCCACCATTTCCTCCATTTCTGTCAGTGATTCCTGGAGCCATTGTATGACTAACAGGGCCATAACCTGGTATTACTGGAACCCTAAGAAGTCTTGGGGCCCATGTGACACAAGTTCTCCCTGGAAAACTTTCAAAGGCCCTCATTAGTGGTTAAGGGAACCCTTTAAAGAACCAAAGTTCCTCAACATCTCTTAGATTTCTCTCAGCCCGACATGAAAATATGTCCTGGACCCGTAACCCCAGATACTTTCAAACCTCTTTAGAGAATTAAGTTGCATTTAAACTCTGCCAGGGACCCTGGGAGTCAATGATCCACCCTCAAACACTGCAGGAACCTGTTCTAAGATATATACACAATATGTCCTCCTAAGCTCTGAGGGGCCTATTGAAATCATCTCAGTACCAACAAGAACCTCAGTGGGCTCTAGAGCCCCTTTCAGCCTCATCGGACCCTTCTGGGCTTGAACACCCAAAAAGACTCTGATAGCTGGTGTGACTGAAGGACCCCTGAGAGCCTGTGATGCCACCCTCAGATACTGCAGGGACCTGTTCAAAGATATTTAAGATAGAAGCCGACCGTTAAAGCTCTGGTGGGTCTTGTGGGATCTTACTTCTCAGAGACAGACATGAGGACCATTTAAAGACTAAACAGACTCTTCTCCCAGGGTAGTTCAGAACACCCTAACAGAGCTATGACGGTCTTAGAGCATTTAACGCTCTTAAACTCTGAAAGGCCCCTTTAGGTCCCTGAAACACCTTTAAAAACCCAGAGATCCCACAGAGGGACCTCTCACTCCTTCATAATGAAACACAGATGTGTCAGAGATCACTGTGAACCTGGATGCCCCCCCCCCCAGGTCCCCTGAAAGGCCCGAGGAACAGGGAAGCCAGTTTTAAAACTATTATGTCAAAGGATCTTGAAAAAGTAATTGAGGCAGCGGGGGCAGCTTTACTCCCCGACTCAGTGTGACAACCTGATCATCATTCATGTCATTCATCATTTCAGCAGGACTAAGCCCCGTTGTTAAAACCTGCCAGTCCACCGCCGGACCGGCTTAGAGCTCCGAGAGAAATCCTGCTTCTTAACCAGTCTGACCAGCCACATCTCCATGTATGAATATGTCACCCAGCAAATCCTGGGACAGGGGAGCCTTTATAATCCACTTTTTAATCCTTAATCCCCAATGTGTCCAATCCCTAACCTGCCTGACCTGCCATGTTAGAGGAGGCTGACGAGATCAGTGTAAAAGTTAGACGCGTCTCCACAAATTCACTTTCTTCTCTGAGCTTCTGTGTGAGCGACGTGTCGGCCGTCTGCGGCTTCAGGAGCTCTGCTGGAGACTGAACGGAGCTCACCTGAGAGTTAATCTGCACCTGTCTGCTGTTCGAACGGAACAATGGGTTTGTTCACACTCGGCTTCCCCTCCTCACTGTCCCGCAGACCTTCTGATGGAAGAATAACTGTATCAATAATCTTCATACATTTATCATAATCTAACATGTGGAAGGTGGTGCCTGTGATTTCACAGGTGATCAAGGTGAGAAATAACGGGGCTGTTGGTGCTCAATAAGGAAATGGTTCATGTTCGTGTTGAACAGTCTTTGTTAGTGTTCCTGTCTTCTTCAACAGTCGTTCACAGACAAACAGCACTATGACTCTCTGGAGGTCTACCTGTAGTCATTAATGTAGGAGGGGGCTGTGTGTGATGAACAGCACAGGTATGTCGTGCTTATGAACAACACAACAACAAATATTCAGGTGTTACTACAGACCTCAGACTGCTTCTGCAGCTCCTGAATATGTGAACATTGTCAGCCAGTATCAAATCAACAACACGATGCTGAAGTTAAACACACATATTTATTACATGTGTTAAATATCATGTTGTCAAAGAGGAGCCAGGTGCTCACTTCCTGCAGATACATCATGCTTTGTTTGGCTTTATGACCCACAATCCTTTGTAGCAGGTGATACATCACATCCCCCGAGTTGTAATGTGTGTGTGTGTGTGTGTGTGGAGAGCTCATTTTTTGTATTTTAAAGGTAAATATTTCCAACACACAGGTTTTGCTCTTGGCTGCATGTAGAGTATGCTCTGTGCAGGAACAAGACCAGGGACATCATCGTCCCATGAACCCCTGTGTACCTCACGCACCATGAAGAGGGTCCTGGTCCATTAGAAACCATTACTGTCGGATACGGATGTTCCTGTTCTTATCAAACATGTTCAGTCATATTAGAACATGTTTCTGGTTTGGTACTGAACCTTACTGGACACTAACCTCAGTCCAACATACTCGAGCGAAAAGGTGGAGGTGTATATCAGACGGTCTTCAGAGGTCCACGTCCACACGGGGCGCATCTTGGGACCCTGTGAAGCCTTGCTGCCATCTCTGCCTGCCTCCACAGCCCCCCTGGTGCATGATGGGACAGATCTCCCTCTTACTGATGAAAGCCCCCCCCCCACAGAGAGGTAACTAGTTTATCAGCGCTGACGACAGGAAGAGGAAGTTTGAGGCCGGGCCGGAGAGATGACGCACAGAGGAAACAAAAGGCAGCCAGAGAAATTAGCATGGTGCTCAATTATACATTAGCGAACATCACTTGGCAATCTGTTCATATCAATTTAATTGGATTTTAATTCTGCCTGTGATCGTGTTTCCTAATTAACAGCAGCGGCTGGCAATAAAGCACAAGCATGCACCCAGCAACACCTTTGATCCAGGCCATATGGACCCTCACGCAGGGGGGGGTATCACTCACCTAAATATGAGCCTATGACAAGCCAGCGGACTGCAGCCTGTGTGTGTGTGTGTGTGTGTGTGTGTGTGTGTGTGTGTGTGCATGTGTCATGTTGGTTCTCATGGTTGTTGAGCGCTGTGTGTGTCCACGCATGTGTGAATGTGTGTTTTTCTCATGCAGGCTTCTCTTTGCTGCTTCCTGTCTTGTGTGTGTGTGTGTGTTAGTTTTGGACCTTAGCTGTGTGTGTGTGTGTGTGTGTGTGTGTGTGCGCGTGGCAGGGGGCGGAGGAATCGGTGCGACCCCCAGATGGCGGATATCGCTCCTGCCTCGCGCCTTCATTGATTAATTTCTCCCCTGATTGGTTGTGATTACTGATAAATAAAACATGATCTGGGGATCAGATGCAAATCAGCTCGGGGGTTTGGGTGTGTGTGTGTGGGTGTGTGTGTGTATATGTGTGTATGTGTGTGTGTGTGTGTGTGTGTGTGTCTGTGGGGGGGGGGGCCTTTGATTGCTTTTTCAAATCTGTTTATGTCTTGCCCCGCTGCCCTCCTCTCTGGATTGGAGGCAGGAAGAGGAAACTTATTTGTGCTGAAACATGAAACTCAGGACGGACTCTCTCTGTGAGCTCTCGTCTGCACATCAATAAAGAATAATAATAATTACAGAACATAAAGGTGACGTGAAGCACTGTAAAATACAACTTCTGACTGTGAGCTTCAGGTTTCTGTCCTTCCTCCTCGGTATCATTCTGTGAACTGATCACATGACTTTCCCGTGACTGTCCCGTGACTGTCACATGACTGTCCCATGACTGTCACATGACTGTGTGTCTCATAAAGGGGTGTTTTAGAGGTGGTTGTGGTACGACAATAATACACAGCAATACGTGAGGAGTTCTATCAGAGCAAAGACGTTCAGGTCCGGGATGGTTCCTGTGCTCTCGTTGGTTTGAGGTTGCTGCTGTTTCTGGTCCAAACTGAAGTCACACTCGCCTCCTCCCTGTCGTCCTGACTCTGGCCTGCTGATCCGTGTCAGTGCATCTATCTTAACGGGTCCAAGTATTTAAACCTTCCAGGGATCTCTGGACCCTCTGAGACACACTGGTGTCGATCAGCAGACTGAACCGGTCTCTGATCCAGTGCTTTGTATGTCACACTCTGCCCAGTCTCCCTCTTGAGCTCCTCTTTCCTGCCAGGTCCTCCACCTGCTCCTCTTTCAGTCTGATTAGCTCAGGTGTAAATGTCTCACTCCTCCTCTGACAGGTTTTCCTCTGCATGGAGCAGTCTAGTGTTTCCTGCTCACCTGACTCTGCCTGATGACTCCAGCTCTACCTGCTGAAGTTCTCCTTTGTTTGCCGCCTGGCTCTGACCTCCAACGAAAGGTGTTGGATTTTTACCTGAGTGGAGCCCGCGCTCTTTGTACTCTATTGATCACTGATGCAGATTATTGGGTTTAATGCTGACACAGTTTGGGTTTGGGACTGTTGGTTGAACATAAGTAACGATTCTTCCAGGTGTTATGACTCCTCCCCCTGATACTTGTCTGACCCTGTATCCTGCGCTTTCATTGGCTCTGGGTCTGTGTTAATATTTGTTTTAGATGATGGGTTAGGGTTAGGCAGGAGGAGCAGAGGGGGCTCTGGTGTCTGACTCCCTGACCCCTGACCCCACCCTGAGTTCCAGGTCTTAATGTGAAAGCGTGATCCTCAGTGTGGTTAGTGCTGATATGTGATCAGGCAGATGAGCTCAGTGTGAGGAACAGAGAATACAACAGAATAAACGATGCAGGTGGATGTGTCGGGGATCCTCTGAGCGGCAGCACACAAAACACAGACACACACACACACACACACACACACACACACATACACACGCAGGTTTCCAAACCACTATTGGAAGTTAAAGAAGAAGAATGCACATCCATAATAATGTAGATGCAGAGAGAGTCAGCTTCAGGCTAACGTGATCACCAACACGTGCTCTTCAGACTAAAGTGAAGCACTGCTTTAAAGTTTACGTTCCTTTAGGCATGTGCATCGTAGGAGCCAGGGATCGGATCGCCGAAAATCAAATCAATGGACAACCCACTCGCCCTCCTGAGACACAGCCAACCTAGGATGTGTATCAGATTTCTTTATTGATCTATTATTTGAAATAATAGTTATTAATTGTCCATTCGAGTGCTCTCCACCTTTTTATCATCTGTAACACACAGCTTAGCTGCACAGAACAGAGTTTGCATGATGTACCTGCGTCCAGGTACCCTGTGCACTGTGCACAGATCAGAGCTTTAACTCCACATGATTATTACAGTCAATGAAGAGGCAGCGGCCCACAGTTTGGATTTACAGAGGGAGAGAAAACGGCTGTGGTGACGATTGAGGGGTGAAATTTCACACACACACACACACACACACACACACACACACACACACACACACACACTCATTTTAAAGACAATGCATAAATCTACATCTAAATCTGAAATCTCTCCTGACAGTGTCACACCTCCAGGAGCCCACACAGGCTCCATCCTGAGGACAGAGCGTCTTTTACATGATAAATAGCATCATTTACAGAAGCCTCCGTCTCTACAGTCAGGTGAGTCCAGAGTGAACAGAGACAGGAGCTTTTATCATGGTCCTGATAGAGCAGGCAGGAGGAGGAAACACCTGTGAACATGAGTCACTGAAACATGAACTCAGTACAGCATGTGTTTTAAGGAAACTTTTTCATGTGTGCACAGAAATGACATCAGTGGCAACTTCAGCGAACAAGAGCTGTATGAAAGGAGCTAACAAGACATCTGAGCAGCACTGTGATAGGAAATACACCAAACAGGAAGCAGCAAACAGGAAACACCAAAAAGGAAACAGGAAGCAGCAAACTGGCGGCAGGAAGCAGAAAGCACCAAAAAGGAAACAGGAAGCCTCAAACAGGAAACACCAAAAAGGAAACAGGTAGCATCAAATAGGATGCAGCATACAGGGTGCAGCAAACAGGAAGCAGCATACAGGAAGCAGCAAACAGGAAACACCAAAAAGGAAACAGGGAGCATCAAAGAGGATGCAGAATACAGGGAGCAGCAAACAGGAAGCAGCATACAGGAAGCAGCAAACAGGAAACACCAAAAAGGAACCAGGGAGCATCAAAGAGGATGCAGCATACAGGAAGCAGCAAACAGGAAACACAAAAAAGGAAACAGGGAGCATCAAAGAGGATGCAGCATACAGGGAGCGGCAAACAGGGAGCAGCATACAGGAAGCAGCAAACAGGAAACACCAAAAAGGAACCAGGGAGCATCAAAGAGGATGCAGCATACAGGAAGCAGCAAACAGGAAACACCAAAAAGGAAACAGGGATCATCAAAGAGGATGCAGCATACAGGAAGCAGCAAACAGGAAGCAGCATACAGGAAGCAGGAAACAGGAAGCAGCATACAGGAAGCAGCAAACAGGAAACACAAAAAAGGAAACAGGAAGCACCAAACAGGAAGCAGGAAACAGGAGGTAGCATACAGGAAGCAGCAAACAGGAAGCAGCAAACAGGAAGCAGCAAACAGAAAGCAGCATACCGGAAGCAGCAAGCAGTAAGCACCAAAAAGGAAACAGGAAGCAGCATACAGGAAGCAGCAAACAGGAAGCACCAAAAAGGAAACAGGAAGCAGGAAGCAGAAAGCACCAAAAGGGGAACAGGAAGCAGCAAACAGGAAGCAGGAAGCAGAAAGCACCTAAAGGGGAACAGCAAGCAGCAAACAGGAAGCAGGAAGCAGAAAGCACCAAAGGGGAACAGGAAGCAGCAAACAGGAAGCACCAAAAAGGAAACAGGAAGCAGGAAGCAGAAAGCACCAAAAGGGGAACAGGAAGCAGCAAACAGGAAGCAGGAAGCAGAAAGCACCTAAAGGGGAACAGCAAGCAGCAAACAGGAAGCAGGAAGCAGAAAGCACCAAAGGGGAACAGGAAGCAGCAAACAGGAAGCAGGAAGCAGAAAGCACCAAAAAGGAAACAGGAAGCAGGAAACAGATAGCACAAACCACTGTACACACAATCTCATGCCTCAGATACAGATTTATCATTTTGGAGGAGTCAATGGGGGAAAGATCTGTGGTTTTCATGTGGTAGCAACCGATCAGCAGGGGTAGCTATTTTGCTTGGCAAGTTTAAAGGCCATATAATTAAACATCTAAAAGATACAGAAGGGAGATGGATAATCTTGATTGTTGTGATTGACCATCAACAGTTCATTCTTGTAAACGTTTATGCCTCCAATAATAAAAAAATGAATATGACTTTATTTGAAACAATAGAAAATAAGCTTCGTCACTTAACAACAACTCTTCCTGCGGCTAAGGTCTTATGGGGGGGGGGACTTCAACACAGTGATGGATGAGAGTATGGATAGGTGGCCTCCCAAGAATAAACGGACAAATGAATTGGAAAATATATGTAGCAGGATAGGCTTGATAGATATCTGGAGACACAGGCACTCGAATGAAAAAGCACATACCTGGAGTAACAAAGATAGGTCTCTTTGATCCCGTATAGACTTTTGGTTAATTTCATCAGATTTGGAGGATAAAGTAGATTCAATCATAATAGAACCAACAGTTCTTACAGATCACAATGCTGTAACAATAAGAATTAATATGGGGGTAAGAGAACAGAATTTTAATAGAGATTACTGGAAATTAAATAAGACACTGTTACAGAATAAAGAATTTCAAAAAGAAACGCAAAAAACTATAGATAAACACTGGAAACAAGCAAAGTTACTTAGTAGTTATAGCAAATACTGGGAGTTAATGAAATTTGAAGTTAGAAATCTTGCCATATTAATGAGTAAACAGATCTCTAGAACAAACAAAGAGAAAGAGTCTCAAATGGTCACAGAAATTATAAGATTATCAAGTAAATTAAATCTATCTGTAGAAGAAATTAAAGATCTGACAACTGCACAAGCTGAACTGGACAAAATATATGAAGAAAAAGCTAAGGGTGCTTTTGTCAGGTCGAGGAGAAGATGGCTTGAGCAAGGTGAAAAATGCACCAAATACTTTTTGAACTTGGAAAAAAGAAATGATGAACAGTCATCTCTGAACAAACTCAGAGTTAATGATGTAATATGTGATAATGAAAAAGAAATCTCACAACATGTGGCCAAGTTCTATGAAACACTGTACAGTGCTGACTCACTAGACCAAGATAATATGGCTGTGTTTCTTAAAGGCTTAGAACCAGATATTAAAAAAATTGATGATAACTATAAATTAATCTGCGACCAAAAAATTAGCTTAAAGGATGTACAAACCTGTATTAAAGCTTTGAAAGACAATAAATCACCTGGAAATGACGGGCTGATTGGAGAATTCTATAAAGACTTCAGTAAGACATTAGCTCCATTTTTAGCAGCAATGTTTGAAGAAGCTTTAGAAAAAGAGGAGTTACCTCCAACTCTGAAACAAGGTTTGATTAAATTAATTCCAAAACCAAACAAAGATAAACTTAGTACTGAGAACTGGAGACCGATCAGTCTGTTGAATAATGATGCCAAAATATTTGCTTCAATTTTTGCCAAAACACTAAAACTTGGATTAGATGATATTATTGATGAGGAGCAATCTGGATTTATTCCTGGAAGAAACATAGTCAACAACATAAGATTAATACTAGACATGATTGATTATAATTGTTTTCTACCTGATGATAGCTTTATCTTATTTGTTGATTTCTATAAAGCATTTGACACAGTCAGTCACCAGTTTACGATTAAAACTATTGAGTTTCTTGGATTTGGAGAAAGGTTTCAAAAAGCAATAAAAACCTTATATAAAGGATGTAACAGCTCAGTAAAACTGACATGTGGTACCACCCCCAGATTCTGTATTAACCGTGGAATCAGACAGGGCTGTCCATTAAGTCCATTCTTATTTCTTTTGGTTACACAGGTCATGGCTGTACACATAAAAAAGAATACATTTAAAGGTATAAACGCTTTAGACAAAGAATTTAAATTGGCTCAATTAGCAGATGATACAACAATTTTTTTAAGAGATAGATATGAAGTAAACAAAGCAATTGACTGTATTAATGAATATTCAACTGTATCCGGTCTGAGGATGAATTTAAATAAATCTGTTCTATTGCCAATCAAAGAAAGTGATCTGTCAGACCTGAATGGTATTCCTGTTAAGAACACTGTCACTTACTTAGGTGTGGTTATTCATAAAAACGACAAGGATCGCTGTAGCTTAAACTTTAACCCAATAACACAACAAAGAGCCAAGAGGTTTAATATGTGGTTGATGAGAGACCTGTCACTGAGTGGCAGAGTTCTTCTTTCCAAAGCTGAAGGTATATCCAGATCTGTATATATGTCCCTGTCTCTTGAAATGCCCCCAGCTATTTACAAGAAATTAGATAAGACTGTATTTAACTTTATCTGGAAGAATAGATGTCACTATATAAAGAAACAAATCCTATGTAACCCTAAAAGTAAAGGAGGCATGGAGGTGTTAAGTTTTGAAATGTTGAACAATGCTTTCAAAGTGCAGTGGTTGGCAAACCTAATCAAAGAGATAGATAGCATCTGGAACACTTTTCCTAAGTTTGTATTTAATGCTGTTGGTGGAACCCATTTTTTATTGAAATGTAACTTTAAAATAGAAAAATTACCGATTAAACTGTCAAACTTTCATAAACAAGTCTTACTTGCCTGGAAACTAATCTATAAGCATAACTTCTCACCAACTAATTTCTACATCTGGAACAATGAAAATATTCTCTATAAAAACAAATCGTTATTTTACAGGAAGTGGTTTGATTATGGAATTATTTATGTTAAACAACTCTTTAATGCTGCAGGACAATTACTCTGTTACCAAGAATTTATAAATAAATTTCAGCTTCCAGTCCCACCCAAAGAGTTTACAGATGTGTTTGATGCTTTACCAAGAGGTTTACTGCAGCTTTTTCAGAGCGCAGGAACTTATGATTTTACTTTTCCTACTGCTGGCTCTTTTGATAGTCGGATTTTTGTGGGAGAAGTCGATATAACAAAGAAAAAATGCTCAAATAAATATATTAGAAATTGTATGCTAACCCCATCTTTACCCTTAGGACAATCTTTTTGGAATTCATGTTATGGAGATATTACTTGGCAAGAAGCATGGATGGTTGGTGAGAAGTTTTGCTTAAACAATAAAGTTAAAGAGGTTTCATTTAAGATATTACATAAGATTTATCCAACACAAAAGAAATTAGCAAGATTTAATATTGATAATGATCTGTTGTGTAAATTCTGTGAGAATGAAGAGGAAACAATTCATCATCTGTTTTATCAACGTGTATTTTCAAAAACATTTTGGACTGATGTACAGCATTATATCAGGACAATAACAGGACAAGCAATTCTTTTACAGGAAAAGGACATCTTCATTTACTTTGACGAAAATGTGGACAATTATACAGCTTTTTTTGTACAATTAGTCCTGATGCTTGGGAAATTTCATATTCACAAGAAAAAATGGGCAAACTCTAAACCAAATGCTGATGTGTTTTTTTTGGAACTGCAGCAATATGCTGATACAATCAAAAACTGTGAATATAAGAAGGCTATCAGAACAAAACAAATTTTAGAAAGTTTCAATATGTACTCCAGATAAAGAGATGAAGAGATGTGTAGCTTATATCTGGCAATAATGTTTGTAATAATCAAAATAACCATATTATCTTGTTTGTTTTTATTTTGCTTTATTTTGTTTTGTTGTGTCTTATGGAAGGGGTGGGGGGAGGGGTTATTTGTCTGATATGTATGCTTGTATGTATGTTATGTACTAATAATAATAATTAAAAAAAAAAAAAAAAAAAAACCCACTGTACACACAGGACAGCTGTGGACAAAAGCTGCATCTGTGTCTGCTCCATTGTTTGTTTTCTCTTCTTGCAAGTTTCCCCTAGGTGCATGATGGGAAATAATCCTAACTGAAATCTTAAACTGTATGGTGTGTGACTTATAGTGCGCCGTCCATGCTAAGTACTTTGTCTTTGCATTAGGTTTTTGGTTTACTTACAGAGGATGGAGAAGCTAAGGCTGAGCTAAGCTAAGCTCCATGTTTGTACATGAGGAGATCCAATAATTCAGCTAATGAGCAGCAGTGTGAGAGACTGAGACACACCAGGATTCATCCTGAGGACCTGATGTTAGCTACAGCTAACAGCTACAGGCTAACTGGTTCATCCTGAGCTCGGTCTGATAAGAGAGACTGCTGCTGGTTCACTGAGAGACAGACAGCTGCTGATAGAGAACAGGTTATAGAGAGAGTGCTAGGCTCTGCTGATGGGATTTAAGGAGGACTGTCCCTCTGAGTGTGTGTGTGTGTGTGTGTGTGTGTGTCTCTCTCTGACAGGCCTGTCCGCACACTGTGGATCCTTTTCTCATTAAGCCCCCCCTCCCTAATCCTCCCTCCTGTTTGAAACCCGTTCACACCTCTCCTCCACCCAGGACATAAAACACTGTTTGTCAGAAGATGCTCTCTTTGCCTTCAGTCCCTCCCTCCTCCACCCCCTCCCTCCCCTCTCTCCCCCCTCCCTCTCCTCTTTATCAATGAATAAACCACTCCTGACGCTAAAGACTTGACATCAAATGAGCTTGGAAATCCATTTTCACACTTCTGGCTGCCCATTCCACAGCTTTGTTTCTTTTTTCCTGTTTCAGAGGAGGAAGAGGAGCGAGGTTCACAGGCTCTCAGTCGTCTTTGTTCGTCTGCCCTCTGGCCCTCAGTGCCCGGGCAGCGGTACCACCGGGAGACGGCTCGGCAAGATCAGACGTGTACGCCGCTACCTGGCCCCTGAAGATGCCCCCTGGCACTCGCAATTAAATCAGCCAGCTCGCTAAAAATGTCCCGGTACCGTCAATCAAAATAATTTAGCCGGGCTCGGTGGCTTTCTTAAAGGCGCGGCGCTGCTTTTCTGACGGGCCTGTCCACTTAATTTCAAAGCTCTTTATTCAAATCAGGCCGAGGAGGAAGTGCCAGCGAGCGCGGCGGCATCCGGGAGTCTTATCCTCCAGCCTGCAGTGTCTTCAAAAATAATGTGAAGGAGGAGGAGGCACCCGGTGAGGCAGCGTGTCATTTGAATAAAACGCTGGACACTTTCAATCTCACAGAACATAAGAGGAAGGTTTTAAAGACACACACACACACACACACAACACACTGCCCCCGGTCGCCTCTGAGCAGCAGAAGAGACGAGCAGTGAAGTCAGATGGAGGTTAAACTGAAAGTTGTGGTGACCAAAGAGGAGGGCTGAATATGAAAACAACACCCCCGCTCCTCTGTGTGTGTGTGTGTGTGTGTGTTGTTATTATTCTGTTTTTCACTGTAAATAAAAAAAGACAACAAATATCCACTTCCTGTCTGCCACATAATAAAGTGTCAGTTGGGTCGTGTCAGTGACCCAGCGCTTCAGAATATGAAGGTCCAGGTTTCAGTGTCAGTTCAGCACGAGCAGATCCTCAGACACGTGGAGACTCAAACATCTGATGGGACATGAGTCTGTCAAATCAAATACATGTCTCTGTCATTACAGTTAAAGTTCTTATCATGCTGATTTGTGTCACAGTGGCTCAAGAGGCTTCACTTCAGGGCAACGAGAGGAGGAGGGGACGCGTCGGCCATCTTTGTGTACAGTCAGTTAGATAAGCAATACTGTACATGTGTTAGTTACAAAATTAGCTTTAGTTACATTTAGGACAAATATATTGGTTAGTGCTTTAATAAAAACTAAAGTTATGCAGTCTTCTTCTTAAAGGACACCAACAGACCGTTGGTCTTACAGGAATCAAACCGCCGGTCTCCTGGATGTAAATGTTCTGCTTGTTTGACTGATGTATCGTCCCCAACCTTTGCACCACGTCACCTGAGTTTAATGTGAAATCCAACAACAGTCCAGAGGACAGAGTCTGGAGAGGAACCTACAGAGTCAGATGTTGACGCTTTGGGTCACTGACCTGCTGCTGTAGACTTTACAGTGAGAAGAGGCTGCTTCTGTCTTTAATCAACTCTGTGTTGATTTACAGGTCACAGCAAAAACACGCCCAGCAGGTGCTCTAACGTGGAAACCAAACCTGGCTCCTCTCCATTCATAGAATAAACGACAGCATCCGAGCGTTCAGCGCTGTTTCAGCCCTCTGTGTCCTAGAGAAGCTGTTTCCATTGTTCTTCTCCGCTGCGTCCTCACAGCATAAATCATCAGACGTCCTTCCTCTGAGAGCCAGCAGGAGCATCTTTAAGGCTTTGTGTGGGCCTGACAGACGGCCAGGTATTGTTACCTGATTCAGACAAAGCTGCTCCTCATGTTAGCTCTGTGTTTCCTGTTTTTCTTCCTCTGACTGCTGAAGAACGTCACAGTCCTGCAGAGCTCCTGTGTGTCTGAAGCAGCCTCTGTGTCGGTCAGGAGGAAGAGGTGGAGGAGGAGGAGGAGAAAGTGAATAATGACCGAAATATTTATTGACATGTTAATGAAAAGTTGACTCTCTCTCGGCGAGGTGGACTCTCTCTCAGCAAGGTGGACTCTCTCGGTGAGGTTGACTCTCTCCCAGCGAGGTGGACTCCCTCTCAGCGAGGTGGACTCTCTCGGTGAGGTTGACTCTCTCCCAGCGAGGTGGACTCTCTCTCAGCAAAGTGGACTCTCTCGGTGAGGTTGACTCTCTCCCAGCGAGGTGGACTCTCTCTCAGCAAAGTGGACTCTCTCGGTGAGGTGGACTCTCTCTCGGCGAGGTGGACTCTCTCTCAGCAGGGTGGACTCTCTCTCAGCGAGGTGGACTCTCTCGGTGAGGTGGACTCTCTCTCAGCGAGGTGGACTCTCTTGGCGAGGTGGTCTCTCTCTCAGCAGGGTGGACTCTCTCTCAGTGAGGTGGACTCTCTCGGTGAGGTGGACTCTCTCTCAGCGAGGTGGACTCTCTCGGCAGTGGTCTCTCTCTCAGCGAGGTGGACTCTCTTGGCGAGGTGGTCTCTCTCTCAGTGAGGTGGACTCTCTCTCAGTGAGGTGGACTCTCTCTCAGTGAGGCGGACTCTCTCTCAGTGAGGTGGACTCTCTCTCAGTGAGGCGGACTCTCTCGGCAGTGGTCTCTCTCTCAGTGAGGTGGACTCTCTCTCAGTGAGGCGGACTCTCTCGGCAGTGGTCTCTCTCTCAGTGAGGTGGACTCTCTCTCAGCGAGGTGGACTCTCTCTCAGCGAGGTGGTCTCTCTCTCAGCGAGGTGGACTCTCTCAGCGAGGTGGAATCTCTTGGTGAGGTTGACTCTCTCTCAGCGAGGTGGACTCTCTCTCAGTGTGGTGGACTCTCTCAGCGAGGTGGACTCTCTTGGTGAGGTGGTCTCTCTCTCAGCGAGGTGGACTCTCTCGGTGAGGTGGACTCTCTCTCAGCGAGGTGGACTCTCTCGGTGAGGTTGACTCTCTCTCAGCGAGGTGGACTCTCTCTCAGTGTGGTGGACTCTCTCAGCGAGGTGGACTCTCTTGGTGAGGTGGTCTCTCTCTCAGCGAGGTGGACTCTCTCGGTGAGGTGGACTCTCTCTCAGTGAGGTGGACTCTCTCTCAGTGAGGCGGACTCTCTTGGCGAGGTGGACTCTCTCGGTGAGGTTGACTCTCTCCCAGCGAGGTGGACTCTCTCTCAGCAAAGTGGACTCTCTCGATGAGGTTGACTCTCTCTCGGCGAGGTGGACTCTCTCTCAGCAAAGTGGACTCTCTCGATGAGGTTGACTCTCTCTCAGTGAGGTGGACTCTCTCGGTGAGGTGGACTCTCTCTCAGCGAGGTGGACTCTCTCGGCAGTGGTCTCTCTCTCAGTGAGGTGGACTCTCTCTCAGCGAGGTGGACTCTCTCTCAGCGAGGTGGTCTCTCTCTCAGCGAGGTGGACTCTCTCAGCGAGGTGGAATCTCTTGGTGAGGTTGACTCTCTCTCAGCGAGGTGGACTCTCTCTCAGTGTGGTGGACTCTCTCAGCGAGGTGGACTCTCTTGGTGAGGTGGTCTCTCTCTCAGCGAGGTGGACTCTCTCGGTGAGGTGGACTCTCTCTCAGTGAGGTGGTCTCTCTCTCAGCGAGGTGGTCTCTCTCTCAGTGAGGTGGACTCTCTCTCAGTGAGGTGGACTCTCTCTCAGTGAGGCGGACTCTCTTGGCGAGGTGGACTCTCTCGGTGAGGTTGACTCTCTCTCAGCAAAGTGGACTCTCTCGATGAGGTTGACTCTCTCTCAGCGAGGTGGACTCTCTCGGCAGTGGTCTCTCTCTCAGCGAGGTGGACTCTCTTGGCGAGGTGGTCTCTCTCTCAGTGAGGTGGACTCTCTCTCAGTGAGGTGGACTCTCTCGGTGAGGTGGACTCTCTCTCAGCGAGGTGGACTCTCTCGGCAGTGGTCTCTCTCTCAGCGAGGTGGACTCTCTTGGCGAGGTGGACTCTCTCTCAGCGAGGTGGTCTCTCTCTCAGTGAGGTGGACTCTCTCTCAGCGAGGTGGACTCTCTCTCAGCGAGGTGGTCTCTCTCTCAGCGAGGTGGACTCTCTCTCAGCGAGGTGGACTCTCTCTCAGCGAGGTGGTCTCTCTCTCAGCGAGGTGGACTATCTCCCAGCGAGGTGGACTCTCTCAGCGAGGTGGAATCTCTTGGTGAGGTTGACTCTCTCTCAGCGAGGTGGACTCTCTCTCAGTGTGGTGGACTCTCTCAGCGAGGTGGACTCTCTCGGTGAGGTTGACTCTCTCTCAGCGAGGTGGACTCTCTCTCAGTGTGGTGGACTCTCTCAGCGAGGTGGACTCTCTTGGTGAGGTTGACTCTCTCTCAGCGAGGTGGACTCTCTCTCAGTGTGGTGGACTCTCTCAGCGAGGTGGACTCTCTTGGTGAGGTGGTCTCTCTCTCAGCGAGGTGGACTCTCTCGGTGAGGTGGACTCTCTCTCAGCGAGGTGGACTCTCTCTCAGCGAGGTGGTCTCTCTCTCAGCGAGGTGGACTCTCTCTCAGTGAGGTGGACTCTCTCTCAGTGAGGTGGTCTCTCTCTCAGTGAGGTGGACTCTCTCTCAGCGAGGTGGACTCTCTCTCAGTGAGGTGGTCCCTCTCTCAGCGAGGTGGTCTCTCTCTCAGTGAGGTGGACTCTCTCTCAGTGAGGTGAACTCTCTCTCAGTGAGGTGGTCTCTCTCTCAGCGAGGTGGACTCTCTCCCAGCGAGGTGGACTCTCTCTCAGTGAGGTGAACTCTCTCTCAGCGAGGTGGTCTCTCTCTCAGTGAGGTGGACTCTCTTGGTGAGGTTGACTCTCTCTCAGCGAGGTGGACTCTCTCTCAGCGAGGTGGTCTCTCTCTCAGCGAGGTGGACTCTCTTGGTGAGGTTGACTCTCTCTCAGCGAGGTGGACTCTCTCTCAGTGAGGTGAACTCTCTCTCAGCGAGGTGGACTCTCTCTCAGTGAGGTGGTCTCTCTCTCAGTGAGGTGGACTCTCTCTCAGTGAGGTGGTCCCTCTCTCAGTGAGGTGGACTCTCTCTCAGCGAGGTGGACTCTCTCTCAGTGAGGTGGACTCTCTCTCAGCGAGGTGGACTCTCTCTCAGTGAGGTGGACTCTCTCTCAGCGAGGTGGACTCTCTTGGCGAGGTGGTCTCTCTCTCAGCGAGGTGGACTCTCTCTCGTAGAGGTTGACTCTCTCTCAGCGAGGTGGACTCTCTTGGCGAGGTGGTCTCTCTCTCAGCGAGGTGGACTCTCTCTCAGCGAGGTGGACTCTCTCTCGTAGAGGTTGACTCTCTCTCAGCGAGGTGGACTCTCTTGGCGAGGTTGACTCTCTCTCAGTGTGGTGGAGACTCTCGGTGAGGTTGACTCTCTCTCAGTGTGGTGGACTCTCTCTCAGTGAGGTGGACTCTCTTGGCGAGGTGGACTCTCTCGGCGAGGTGGACTCTCTCTAGGCGAGGTGGACTCTCTTTAGGCGAGGTGGACTCTCTCGGCGAGGTACAGTCAGTCGGCCTCTTCTGCTCACACTCAGTGTTTTTTCCTTCAGAGGAAATAAGAGAGCAGCCGAGCAGCATTTTTCTTCTCCTTCAGGAAACACAGATTCATCACTGACACAGAAACAATGAAATCTGCGGCTCGGAGACTATTTTTATCTAAATATACACTTAAACACATTTAAGTGACCAGGAGGGGAGCGTGCTCGGCTCCAATAAAGCAAGATAAAGCACCGCAGTGCTTCTTTGATTTGAGCGTCCTGGAACTGGAAACAAAATGGACTCTTCTATAAATCATGATAACAGCAGGCTGCAGGGGAGGAGGGGGCGTGATGAGGATTCAATAAGAGATAAAGTAGGCCGTTAGAAAGTGAACTCTGCTGTCAGGCAGAGAAGTAAAGGACTGTAGAGCTGTTAGCATACGTTGGCATGCTGCCAGCAGCCTGTCACACCTGAGTCACACCTGAGTTATGAGCTGTACAGAGGCCAGGTCCTCAGCGAGGCCCCAGGCCACAGTTTGGGTCACACATCAGGGCCGCGAGGTGAGACAGAGAACAGGTCTGTGGTCAGATAAAAACCTGTCTGTGTGTGAGTGTGTGTGGTCAGTGATTCCGACAGGTGGAGACAGACTCGTTCTCTCTCTGACTGCACGAGGACGCCGTCTGTGAGAGGATGGTCCTTTAAATCAATCAGTGTGGCACAGGGAGCCACACATTTACCTGTAGGTTTCTCCTCCTGACATCAGAGTGTAGCAAACTCAGGTAACACGTACAGACTGTTTCCTCAGTGACACTAACAGACTCACAGTTTACCTGAAACATAAACCTCACTGTCACACGTTAATGCGAAGTACAAACTTTAAACTCACTGAACGTGTCTGAAACAAGCTTCACAGGAAACAGAACAACATGTTATAATGAGTACAAATGTGAATTCACATGTGGCTGCACTCGACACAGCTACAGGGTTTCCTCTGTGACTGAGCAGGGGCTTCACTCATACACACATGCTTTACTAAACGTACCTTAATCTCTCTCTAAATGTGACCGAAACACTTTTAAGCTCTTCACATGTTAGCACGTTACTACAGCAGGCCCTCTGTTTGAAACCAACACGTACCTGAAAATGAGCTCACCTTTGATTTTGTCAATGTTTTAAATGTTCAGGTCTCCAGCTGCCCCCGCTCAGACGCTCAGAGAGACTGTGGAACTCATTTTAACATGGGGCTCTATGGGGACTGACTCACTTTAGGGGACAGCCTCAAGTGGACAAGAGAGGAACTGCAGCTTTTGGGACTTTAATGTTAGCTTTGTTTCTCAGTCCCTGAAGTTGCTGCTTGGTTTAAACACATTACAGTTCAAATATGAATTGAAATGAGGACACGGTTTGAGCCCTCGCAGGGTCCAGCATGGTCACATGGTCAGATCATCTCTTATGAGCTGTTGTTCCTTTAAGAGCGTCTCCTGGAAGCTGTGTGCAGTGTATCAGAGATGTGACGGAGGGTTGGGATCTCTGTGTACAATATCGTTAAAGTCTGGCAGGGGGCATCGAGGTGTGTGTACGAGGAGGGGGGCATCAAGGTGTGTGTACGAGGAGGGGGGCATCGAGGTGTGTGTACGAGGGGCAGGAGCGGCTGATCAGGTCCACTCTTCCCTGATGCCTGAGAGAGGGCCGGCTGCTGGAGAGAGGGAGGAGCTACCAGAGGGCAGAACAGAGAGGATCAGTCAGACAGGTTACCCTCAGTGAGCCCGTCACTCCACAGTCTGCTGACGATCTGTAGGACTAATAACACCACGGTGTCATCATGCACACGTGCGTTGAGTCTCCTTCAGTCTGCAGGATGGAGATGTAGCAGCTAATGTATTCACAGTCAGACCAACTGCTGCTCTCTCTCAGAGCGGGAGCGGACCTGCTTCAGTAACCCTCATAATTGGAAAATGGTTGTGATAGCCTGAAACAATCTAATATATTACAGAGCTTTATTCAAATAATATCAAATCAAATTAACTGCTATTCCATAATGAATTAGGTAACAAGTTAGGCAGATATTAATCGCTATCCCCTCCCTGAGGCCGGAGCTGAGCGGGAGGGAGGATGAGAGGGGGAGGATGGATGGAGCATGGGAGAGGGAGGGAGGGGGAGTAGAGGTTATTAACTCGGCTCCAGAGGCTCGCAGCAACTCAGTCAGGAAACCGGCGAGTGAACTCCTCCAGGAGGGATCAACTTTTCTCTTCCTCCTCCCTGTTTCCAAAATCTCTCCTAATAACTCTGCTGTCACGTGCTTCTCGGACGCTCCCAGGTCCCTAAAGTCGTCCTGCTGACTTTGGTGTGTGTTGTGTGGAAGGAAACGTGGGAAGCAGAGAGAGGGTGACGACATGCACCAAATGATGGGCAGACAGGGATCAGTGCATCGAGGACTGAAGCCTCTGAACACGGATCACCTGATCTACCCACTGAGCCAAACCAGCGGCCCGCTGTGATCATGAGTTCGAACTGGAGCAAAAACATGCTAAACCTTTTAAATAACTTGTTCAGTTTATTGTGACCGAGTTCCTCAGCTCAGCGAGTCGGACGTTCTTCTAGAATCATTCTCTGAGCTGTTCTTAAGTTATCAACTGTTTTATCCTGAACGCTGCAAGGTGACAAATATGTTAAACTTTCAGCTTGTTCTGAGCGGAGGGGCGTTAACATGATGTCTCCCAGTCAGGAACTAATTCTGTGATTCATCCAGGCCAAAGCAGACGAGGAGGAGAGGGTGAGGAGGGTGAGAGGGTAAGGAGGGGTGATGTGGATGAATGATGGAGATGGGGGAGACCTGCTCGTCTCACTGATGAAGCCAGGGAGTGAACTCCTGCACAGACTCTCCTCTTCCTCCCCGTGTGTGTGTGTCTCATGTGTCATAGGGTCTAGCTGAAGAGGGGGTTCCTCTCTGAGAGGAAGATAAACAACCTGAGCCCACCTACATCCTGTAAGACGTCATGTGATTGGCTGTTAGAAACAAGCCCCTGTTAATGTCCCTATAATTAGACCTGCATGCCATGACTTCATCCGGCTGCTGCTCCTTACTCAGACTCTCCTCACCCACATCTCCGTGATGCCTTCAGGGGCCTCGCAGCTCTTCATCTGGCTGCGTGGTTTTTAATGCAGTCCAGGTCCGGGTCCTTTGAAATCAGAATCAGATGCCTGGCTGGCTGAGCCGTGCCAGATATTTAATGTGTCAGAGCCGTGCCAGCTCTCCTCCAGCACGGCAAGCCTCCCTTAATTCCATCACGCCAATCAATTACTGAGCCGCTGGAGGAACCAGTTGCAGCTCTGATGTTCTGGCTCTGTGCGGTGTGTTCACATGACTGTGTGCAGAAATTACCTACAGACTTTAAAGAGGGCTGGTGAACCCCGTGCCCCTCTGCGTTGCTGTGTCTGCGAGGATTAGAGAAGGGAGATAAGGAGAGGACGGGCTGCTGATGACGCTCTCAGGAGTGGCACCGGGCTGACGAACTCTTATCCTGCTGCAGCGCTAATAGACGAGGCTTAACCCAGTCCAGAGCATCCAGGGTTTTGTCACTTTAGGATCACTTTAGCAGGATTTCTGCCGTGTGGCAGCGTGGATTATCATTTGCGGCCCGTGGCACGACGGGGGTATCTGCCCCCGAACCCGCGATAATGGGGTCTGCTCTCCCACACGAGATAAGACGAGCTACTTATCGAAGACATTGCAGGTGTTCGCAAAGTCAATTGCGGGTGAAAGGCGAACAACTAGTGGGGATTTCAGCGTTGTGTGAGACGCTCCCCCGTCGAGTCCGTGCTGACGAGATTAAACCGGATGAAGAGCGGCGAGTCACACGTCAACACGTCGTCAAAGTTCCCGAGGAGAGGAGGCCCAGGAACAGGAAGTGTGTTTAACCTGATGTGTCCACGCACAAATCCTCCTTTAACCACACTTCAAACACGACTCATCACCCCGACACCCACAAACACCAGCCCCCCCCCCCCCCCCCCCACGAGCCCTACAAAACAAGCCACTTTTTATTTTAATGACTAATTATTTCAGGAGGCTTTAATGGCTTTATTGGAGCTGTCACAGTCATCAGAGAGGAGCGCAGGGGGGAGGAGAGGAGGAGAGAGAGGATTAGGTTTCTCCTGGGGAAGGCAGGGAGGAGGGAGGACAGCTCGTTCCTGATCCAGGGGGTTTTCAGGCCAGGGGGGTGACAGCTGCACTGTCTTTAGCCTGGATTTGAATTTGAATTCTATCTAACGATGCAGCGCCGGCGAGGACTTGGCAGGGCAGTCTGCTAATCTCCCAGACACAAACGCCCGGGCTTTTCTTGTGTGCCCTCGCCGAGATTTGAGTAATTAAAGTTAAATTGAAGGGAATAAAAAATATCCTTCTTGTACCCGGGCTGTCGTGCTAATGCCAAGTGTGAATAGCCAGGTTTGTCCTCAGAACTATAATCCCCAACGTTATTTCTCTCCCTCTCTCTCTGAAAGGCTGAGGTGCTGCCAAGTTTTCTCAAGCTCTAAAGACAGTGATAAGGCGAGGGCGAGGGCTGCAGCCTTTCATCTGCAGGCATCTTTAAGGAAGGGGGGAGGGAGGGGGGGAGGGAGGAGGCAGGGAGGGGGGAGTAAAAGAGGAAATAGCCAACTGTTAGAGAGCGTCCGTCGTACTGGAAGAATGGGCTGCAGAAGTCTGGACATGTCGGAGTTTAGCAGAGAGCGGAGCCTCCCTGGCAGCTGGTTAACCCTTTGCCTCCTCCCTGACGCTCTCCAGGACTTCACAGAGTCCTGGAAACATTTCCAGGAGTGCTTGAGGGACGGATCCAAAGTCCCTGATGAAGTTAGCAGCAGTTTAAATTAACTGCATCGTATCATCAGGGATTAAACAGGACCACTCTATAATTAAATTCTACATGAGTAACATTAAATGAACTGCAGTGACCTGAGACACCTGCAGGGTGATTCTGACACGATCACGTTCACAAAGGTAAAAAAAGAAATCTATGGAAATCCTGCAAAACTATAAAACATGTCAAATGTACCTGTGTAACACCTGAGACAAAAACACTTCATACAACCAGGAGGGCATGCTTCAGTAATCTGAGCCCTCCTCTCTCTCTCGCTCACTCTCTCTCTCTCCTCCCCCTCCCTCTCTTCTCTCTCCCTACGTCTCTCTCCCTCCTCTCTCTCTCTCTGTCTCCCTCTCTCTTCCTCCGTCTCTCTCCCTCCTCTCTCCCTCCCTCTCTTCTCTCTCCCTACGTCTC
>NW_027211648.1:31572500-31645000 GCF_022749685.1 Semicossyphus pulcher | reverse complement strand
GTCTCTTTAAGGGCCGTCGTCACGTTCAGAGGCGTTACCTGCTTTACTCACCTTAACCCTCCTTGGGTCAATTTGACCCCAAGCTGTTTTAGCTGTGTAAAACTTGTCTGTGTGTGTGTGTGACCTGACATCCCCACACCTGCAGGTGCAGAGTTGATACTTCTGAGTTGATACATAACGCGGGGGGGGGGGACAACTGTTCCCTTTACTTCTCGTGGTGTGGGCATGTGGGAAACGACTTGACTTGTGAACTCCTGCCAAAATGAGGAAGCCAATGTAGGCTTGTGAGTTGATCACATCCAAGTCTTTCCACCTACACATGCCTCCCCTCTAAAATTATCATCTCAATTATATGAAGAGCTCGAATAATGACTTTATGCCTTCAACATGGCCGACTGTGTGTCTGGTGGGACACACTCTTAGCAGCACGTCTACCTTGTTGTTGAAGTGAGTAGAGGGACCATCATTTTCCATGTTTGGTGCTAACATGACATGGGGGAGGGGGAGACAATATTCTCATAAGAACTTTCCCGCACCATGGGCATGAAGGTGTAATAATAATAATAATACATTTTATTTGAAGGCCCCTTTCTCGGCACTCAAGGACACCGTACATAGATATATATATATACACAAAATACACATTAAAAGAGAGAGAAAAAACAAACAAAACAAGAAAAACAAAAGTGACAGAGCAATTAGCGTCATGTGGAATAAGCAGATTTAATCAGATGTGTTTTGAGTTTTGATTTAAAATCGGGGAATGAATCGATGTTTCTGAGTTGGGGTGGTAATGAATTCCAGAGACGGGGAGCAGAGCGGCTGAATGCTCTGCTCCCCATCATGGTGAGTCGGGCGGAGGGGACAGACAGGTGTAAGGAGGAAGAGGATCTGAGGGAGCGGGAGGGAGTGGGAACATGGAGGAGGTCGGACAGATATGGGGGGGCGAGGTTGTGGATGGCCTTGAATGTTAACAGGAGGACTTTGAATTTAATACGGAACTGAACCGGGAGCCAGTGGAGCTGTTGGAGGACAGGAGTGATGTGGTGGATGGAGGGGGTTCGAGTAATGATACGGGCAGCTGAATTCTGGACCAGTTGAAGTTTATGGATCGATTTGTGAGGGAGGCCGAAGAGGAGGGAGTTGCAGTAATCCAGACGGGAAGTGACAAGACTGTGGACAAGGATGGCGGCAGTGTGGGGGGTGAGGGAGGCGCGGAGACGATTGATGTTTCGTATGTGGAAGTAGGCAGACCGGGTAATGTTATTGATGTGGGATTGAAAGGATAGTGTGCTGTCGAGGATGACACCCAGACTCTTAACCTGGGTGGAGGGTGAAACGGAGGAGTTATCAATAGTGAGGGAGAAGCTGTTGGTTTTGGATAGAGTGGATTTGGTGCTAATGAGGAGAACCTCGGTTTTGTCACTGTTTAATTTAAGAAAGTTTAGGGTGAACCAGGTTTTTATTTCAGAGACGCAGTTAGTGAGGGAGGTCGGCGGGAGAGTGGACGAGGGTGAAGTGGTGAGGTAGAGCTGGGTGTCATCTGCATAACAGTGGAACTGAATATTAAATTTGCGGAAGATATTGTCGAGGGGAAGGAGGTAGATGATGAAGAGCCCTGGGGCACACCTGTAGTGACGGAGGAAGGAGTGGATTTAAAGGACTTGAGTTGAATGAACTGAGTGTGGCCAGAGAGGTAAGATGTGAACCAGTCTAATGGAGTGTAGGTGATGCCAGTGGAAGATAGCCTGTTGAGGAGGGTGGTGTGAGAGATGGTATCGAAGGCTGCACTAAGGTCGAGGAGGATGAGGATGGTGAGGAGTCCAGAATCAGCTGCCATAAGGAGGTCATTGGTGATTTTGATGAGTGCTGTTTCAGTGCTATGGAGTGGGCGGAAACCGGACTGGAACTGTTCATACAGGTTATTGTGGGATAGGTGAGAATGGAGTTGGGAGGCAACTGTTTTTTCAAGGATTTTGGAGATGAAGGGTAGATTGGAGATAGGAAGTTGTTGAAGTTGGAGGGGTCGGCGCCAGGTTTTTTGAGAATTGGGGTGATGGCAGCAGTTTTGAAGGATGTAGGGACAGTTCCAGTGGTGAGAGAGGAGTGGATGATGGCAGAAATGAGGGGGACCAGAGAGGGGAGGCAGGTTTTAACAAGTTGTGTAGGGAGGGGGTCCAGTTGACAGGTGGATGGCTTGGATTTCTGGATAAGTTCTGAGATTTCTGAGAGAGTGGGGAGCTGGAAGAAGGTGAATGGGTGTGTGGATGGGTGAAAGTCGGCTGAGATGCTGAGGTGAGGGTTTGAACCAAGGTGCTGGTGGATATTCTTGATTTTTGAATTGAAAAAGGACATAAGGGAGTTGCAGAAGGTGGTTGTGTACAGGTGAGGGGGGAGAGAGTCCTGGGGTTGGGTGATATTCTTAAGCAGGGAGAACAGTGACTTGGAGTAAGTGACTTGAAGGTGTGTGTGTGGAGGGCGGGGTATTCCCGCAAGGACATTGGTTGTTCATGAAAAATAAGGGAGGAGCAAACATATAAAAGCTTGCATGGCAGCGCTCCGTCCAAATCATTCCTCACTGTGCTCTGTGTGTACTGCAGTCTGCACGCTCTCTCACTGGGAAAAGGTTTACTGTCGATGATGTTTAGGGACAGCTCTTTGACAGTGAAAGTGACAGAGGAGAATGTGTCTGAGACAGAGGATTGTGTTGAGGAGGACCCTGATTCTGAGGCCTTCTCATCTGATGAGAATGAGAGTGTTGACCCTCCTGTTGTCTCTCGACCACCAGCAGACACGATCCCTTCCAAACATGGAAAGATACTATGGTCCCTTTCACCACTTCAACAGCAGGGTAGACTTAGCGCTACTAATATTATCAGAATGGTTCCAGGCCCCACCAGATATGCAATCAGCCATGCTGAAGACATCAAGTCATCATTAGAGCTCTTCATAACACCATCCATTGAACATATTGTACTTGGGATGACAAATCTGCCGATCCCAAGCCGGGTAACAAAAGAGGAGGGGTGAGTGAGACTTTATAGTGACGAACCACAAATATGTGACAAAAAAAGGAGATAAAAATAATTAAATAAATATGTTTACGAGAGGAAAGGGGGGGTCACCAACATCAATCAGTATGGTTCATTCTGTGAGAGTCATGAATGTGCACCCCAAATTAGAAAAGATTTGGATGAAAGGTTTTCAAGATACACTAACTCTAAAACTGAAAGTTTGACCTGATGGTGGCGCTGCAGGAAAGGTCAGATCATCACCAAAACCAACAGGGTTCATACTCTTGTGTTCATTAATGTTGTCAGTAAATTTGAGAAGATTTGTATGAAAACTTTTCAAGATACTTTAATTCTAATTTAAAAGTTTGGCCTGATGGTGGCGCTAGAGAACAGGTCAACTCACCGATAGGTTTCATTATCAAGGGGTTATTTATGTATTCAACAAATAAACAAAGTGCCTGACACAAAAACTTGGTCAACAATTTTATGTAAATCATTTTCTGGAGGCAAATATCCCTGGGGTCAGATTGACCCCAAGGGTAAAATGTGTTAGTAATATTAGAGGATCACCTTTACCTGCACATTAATAAGACCTTACACTCACATAAGTTTGTCGTGAGAGACTGCAGGTAACGTTTATTCTTGTTTGTGTCTCTGCAGAAGATCACCAGCTGATGACGTGAGCCTGAAGGTTACTGACTGATGTGTGGGAATGTCTGAATGTCATTCTGACCTCTGAGTTTGCTATCATCTAACAGGCTCTCATATACAGTGTTAGCATGTTCAGGATGTGAAGCCTGCCTCCATTATGTTTAAGTAACATCAGCTGTGAAACACAGCACGACTCACTGAGCGGTCCGTCAGAGCTGCAGTAAACATGCAGAGTCTACGTGGTAAATATAAGTAGTGAATTACAAGTGTAGCATAAATGATGTGGGTCACAGCCTGTTACTGTTGCATGATGGGAAACAAAGAGCTGCGTGCTGTTGATGATGGTGCAACAAGTGAGATCTTAATGAGATCTGTGTGTTTGTGGATCTCTAACAGGATTAACGTCACGCTGAGATGTGGAGACGTCCTGTTTCTTTAAACCATTAATCTCCTCACTGATTTGATTTATTTAAAGCACAATAATTAAAAATATTCAGCAGCAGCAGCGTGATGTTCCTCTGTGTGCTGTGCTGATGAGAGTGATCCAGCAGGATCAGGACACTGTAACTGTAGAGGATTTAACATGTTGGATTAGTGCTAGAGATCCTCCAACACCTGAACTTTACCTGCAGGATGAGTTCATGTTAATGTGACGAGCGTGAGGGAAACTCTGCGCTGGTAATCGGTCAGAGCAACAACAAACAGAGTGTGACAGAGACATTAAATCCTGATTTAACTCACTAATCGTTCTTCAGACACTCGCAAAGAGGGAGAGGTATGCATCTGCACGTGTGGACAAACACAGCCTCATCATCATGTCAGGTGTAAAATCATGAATATATGGATCAGTATGTTTTATATTTATCAGTCTTTCAGCTTCTCAGGAGGTACCCCCCCCCCAGCAGCTCTGAGTTCCTCTTTAAGTGAAGTAAACTGAGCTCCATAAATCCAGCTCCAGCAGCAGAGTGGCTCTCTCCCTCTGGTCAGTGGATTTACCGCGGGAGTAATAACTGTCAGGGTGAATGCTCGCTAAAGTGGCGGACACAGCGAGCGGGGGGGAGTATTTATCACGGTATTGACTTTGTGGCTGCCGTGTCGTGAACTCTTTTGTCATAAACTGGAGCAGCGCCGCAGATCGATCCGAGGAAAACTGCTGTCAGCTCGACTCCCAGCGAGCATTGCTTTTCCTACAGCCACTTAGAGGGGCTGATAAATGCCCCCACCTCCACAAACCAACCACCACCCCCCGCTGCAGGAGCGAGAGCATGACCAGTGAGAGAGAGAGACACACACACACACACACACACACACGCACGCACACACACAAAAGGAGAGAGGAAAAAGGGAGGTTTTGAGTCTTTAAAGTCGTCGGCTGTGAAAGTGGACAAACACAAACATGGAGTAAAATATGTTTTGAATATTTCAGAGGTGTGTGTGTGTGTGTGTGTGTGTGTCAGCTGAGATAAAGGAGAGAGGGTTTGGAGAGAGCCACTCTGACAGTTTGAACTGTTTCTTTGTTTTATAATAAAACCACATAAAAGCACACAATAATCCAACTTTAAGATCGAGTGTGTTTAAGCACTGAGAAACGTAACACACAAGTGTTTTCAGAATCACGTTCACCCCGTTACCGCCAGCAGCAGTCAGCTGACGACACTCTGAACATGGCTAGTTACACTAACACAGGTGTGCTGGCTCTGTCTGTGATTTTGGAGGATCAAACCGTTTCACTGTGAGGGTTAAACTCCCTGTGTGCAAATGTGCACCCAGAAGAGTTCCCTACAACACATTTCATTAATATATTATCAATATAAGATTATAAGTCGTGTCCTGCTTCCTGCGTCAGGACAGGCTGATAAGTGTGATTGGAGCTTTATTATCTCTGTAGGAACCAGGCTCGCCGTGAAGGAGTCCAGGTCTGTTGAACCTCTGACTGGTGCTGGAGCTCCTCCTGCCGAGTGACTCATCCTGTATTCATCAGTACGACCGAGATGACCGAGATAATCACAGCTCCAGCTCCAGCTGAAGGTCAGAGGCATAGATATAGAAACATAGATACCTCATTGGCCGCTGCTGTGTGTCGCCACTATGCGTCTGAGCGGCCGCCATATTGGAGAGGTCAAAGTGCATTGAGAGATCCTTGATTTCCCAATAAAATCCTCTGTAAGTCGATCAATACTGAACAGATTTTGGTTTGTTTGTGAGAAATGGAACATTTACAACATTACACTGGTTTCTTATTTGAATTGACTTTGGTTACTGGGGGGCGGATATCTCACCGGCGTTACTGGGACATGAGGCTCCGATCTATGAAGAAGCAACAACAAGTACAACATCTTCAGCTGCTGTCGGTTTCTCCAACAATGTAAATGTCTATCTATTATATTGTTATATTATATATATATAATCTATGTTATTATTTTATTTTCAATATTATATGTAATATAATATCATGTAATAATATAATAATAAGAAATATTACAATAATAAAATGTAACATAATATTATGTGATGACAACAGAGACAGGAAGTTATCTTCAACCCGGTCCTGAGGAAGCACGGAGAGGTTCAAGGCTGTGGTATGAAGTCTACCTGAGAGGGTCACAGGTAAGTATTCACCTGTGTTCATGAAGTTCATCTGACTGTCTGTAGGTGTGAGACGTAGTGAGAGTGAGGCCACCTGACTGTCTGTCTGTAGGTGAGACATAGTGAGAGTGAGACCACCTGACTGTCTGTCTGTAGGTGAGACGTAGTGAGAGTGAGACCACCTGACTGTCTGTCTGTAGGTGTGAGACGTAGTGAGAGTGAGACCACCTGACTGTCTGTCTGTAGGTGAGACGTAGTGAGAGTGAGACCACCTGACTGTCTGTCTGTAGGTGTGAGACGTAGTGAGAGTGAGACCACCTGCCTGTCTGCCTGTAGGTGTGAGACGTAGTGAGAGTGAGACCACCTGACTGTCTGTCTGTAGGTGTGAGACGTAGTGAGAGTGAGACCACCTGACTGTCTGTCTGTAGGTGTGAGACCACCTGACTGTCTGTTTGTCTGTAGGTGTGAGACGTAGTGAGAGTGAGACCACCTGACTGTCTGTCTGTAGGTGTGAAACGTAGTGAGAGTGAGACCACCTGACTGTCTGTCTGTAGGTGTGAGACGTAGTGAGAGTGAGACCACCTGACTGCCTGTCTGTAGGTGTGAGACGTAGTGAGAGTGAGACTACTTGACTGTCTGTCTGTAGGTGTGAGACGTAGTGAGAGTGAGGCCACCTGACTGTCTGTCTGTAGGTGAGACGTAGTGAGAGTGAGACCACCTGACTGTCTGTAGGTGTGAGACGTAGTGAGAGTGAGGCCACCTGACTGTCTGTCTGTAGGTGTGAGACGTAGTGAGAGGGAGACCACCTGACTGTCTGTCTGTAGGTGTGAGACGTAGTGAGAGTGAGACCACCTGACTGTCTGTCTGTAGGTGTGAGACATAGTGAGAGTGAGGCCACCTGACTGTCTGTCTGTAGGTGAGACGTAGTGAGAGTGAGACCACCTGACTGTCTGTCTGTCTGTAGGTGTGAGACGTAGTGAGAGTGAGACCACCTGACTGTCTGTCTGTAGGTGTGAGACGTAGTGAGAGTGAGACCACCTGACTGTCTGTCTGTAGGTGTGAGACGTAGTGAGAGGGAGACCACCTGACTGTCTGTCTGTAGGTGTGAGACGTAGTGAGAGTGAGACCACCTGACTGTCTGTCTGTAGGTGTGAGACGTAGTGAGAGTGAGACCGCCTGATTGTCTGTCTGTCTGTAGGTGTGAGACGTAGTGAGAGTGAGACCACCTGACTGTCTGTCTGTAGGTGTGAGACGTAGTGAGAGTGAGGCCACCTGACTGTCTGTCTGTAGGTGTGAGACGTAGTGAGAGTGAGACCACCTGACTGTCTGTAGGTGTGAGACATAGTGAGAGTGAGGCCACCTGACTGTCTGTCTCTAGGTGAGACGTAGTGAGAGTGAGACCACCTGACTGTCTGTAGGTGTGAGACGTAGTGAGAGTGAGGCAACCTGACTGTCTGTCTGTAGGTGTGAGACGTAGTGAGAGGGAGACCACCTGACTGTCTGTCTGTAGGTTTGAGACGTAGTGAGAGTGAGACCACCTGACTGTCTGTCTGTAGGTGTGAGACGTAGTGAGAGTGAGGCCACCTGACTGTCTGTCTGTAGGTGAGACGTAATGAGAGTGAGACCACCTGACTGTCTGTAGGTGTGAGACGTAGTGAGAGTGAGGCCACCTGACTGTCTGTCTGTAGGTGTGAGACGTAGTGAGAGGGAGACCACCTGACTGTCTGTCTGTAGGTGTGAGACGTAGTGAGAGGGAGACCACCTGACTGTCTGTCTGTAGGTGAGACATAGTGAGAGTGAGACCACCTGACTGTCTGTCTGTCTGTCTGTAGGTGTGAGACGTAGTGAGAGTGAGAGTGAGACCACCTGACTGTCTGTCTGTAGGTGTGAGACGTAGTGAGAGTGAGACCACCTGACTGTCTGTCTGTAGGTGTGAGACGTAGTGAGAGTGAGACCACCTGACTGTCTGTCTGTAGGTGAGACATAGTGAGAGTGAGACCACCTGACTGTCTGTCTGTAGGTGTGAGACGTAGTGAGAGTGAGACCGCCTGATTGTCTGTCTGTCTGTAGGTGTGAGACGTAGTGAGAGTGAGACCACCTGACTGCCTGTCTGTAGGTGTGAGACGTATCGAGAGTGAGACTACTTGACTGTCTGTCTGTAGGTGTGAGACGTAGTGAGAGTGAGGCCACCTGACTGTCTGTCTGTAGGTGAGACGTAGTGAGAGTGAGACCACCTGACTGTCTGTAGGTGTGAGACGTAGTGAGAGTGAGGCCACCTGACTGTCTGTCTGTAGGTGTGAGACGTAGTGAGAGTGAGACCGCCTGATTGTCTGTCTGTAGGTGTGAGACGTAGTGAGAGGGAGACCACCTGACTGTCTGTCTGTAGGTGTGAGACGTAGTGAGAGTGAGACCACCTGACTGTCTGTCTGTAGGTGTGAGACATAGTGAGAGTGAGGCCACCTGACTGTCTGTCTGTAGGTGAGACATAGTGAGAGTGAGACCACCTGACTGTCTGTCTGTAGGTGAGACATAGTGAGAGTGAGACCACCTGACTGTCTGTCTGTCTGTAGGTGTGAGACGTAGTGAGAGTGAGACCACCTGACTGTCTGTCTGTAGGTGTGAGACGTAGTGAGAGTGAGACCACCTGACTGTCTGTCTGTAGGTGTGAGACATAGTGAGAGTGAGGCCACCTGACTGTCTGTCTGTAGGTGAGACATAGTGAGAGTGAGACCACCTGACTGTCTGTCTGTCTGTAGGTGTGAGACGTAGTGAGAGGGAGACCACCTGACTGTCTGTCTGTCTGTAGGTGTGAGACGTAGTGAGAGTGAGACCACCTGACTGTCTGTCTGTAGGTGTGAGACATAGTGAGAGGGAGACCACCTGACTGTCTGTCTGTAGGTGAGACATAGTGAGAGTGAGACCACCTGACTGTCTGTCTGTAGGTGTGAGACGTAGTGAGAGTGAGACCACCTGACTGTCTGTCTGTAGTGCTGTGAGATCTTCCGTTCATGGAATCAACACGTGTGTGTTCGTGTGTCTTCACTGAGTCGTCTGCTGAGTGTTCAGGATCACTCGGTCTGTCTCTGCCCCCCCCCCTCGCTCTGTAGAGGAATGAGAAATCAATGCTGTCTGTGTCGAGTGTGTGTGTGTGTGTGTGTGTGTGTGTGTGGTTCAGCAGATACTGAGTCCTTGACCATGACCCTGCTTCCTCTCCTGGTGGAGGTCAGAGGTCAGGGGTCAGGCCAGGGCTGCTCCCCCTGGGAGTCTGGGGCTGTGGGGAGGTTCATCTAGTGAGCGTGACCTTTGACCTCTCCTACAGGCGGGAGCAAAGAGGAGGTGAGACAGGGGCAATTCACCAGTCTGTCTGTCTGTCTGTCTGTCTGTCTGTATGAGGTTCACCTGTACTTGACACCTGGAGGTGTGTGGTCCCCACCTCGTCTCTCGTGCAGTGTCCCTGTGTTGCTCTGGACCACAGAGGACCTGCAGTGTGACTGAAGGTGATCTCTGAATCCTCACACTGATCATCAAACAAAGAGTTGAGGTGAAGACTCGTATATTTCTGCTCTTTAAGTCTGTTCAGATTTATTGTGTAAGCTTTGTTCCTCCATGATTTAAAGGACACAGGTCGTCTCCTCCGTCTTCTCTGTCTTCTCTGAGAGCGTGGAGCCTCCTCTGAACCTCCTACAGAGAGTTATATCAGGCCGCTGTAAGAGATGACGGCTCCTCCTCTCTGTGCTTCATCAGGGAGCTGACCTTTGCAGACGACCCCTCGCTGAGTGATTAAAGCCACCACGCAGCACAGGTTGTCGGATCGAGGAGATAAAGACAAGGAGGGAGAGGAGACGACCCCCCGCTGCTCGCACTCAGATGATATTTACATCCAGAGCTCTGCAATACACGAGCATCATCCACGTAACATCATGCAGGTAACACACTCATCATAAGCACGGAATCAAACTGATCTGCAAGTGACAGAAAGTTACAGGAACAAAGAAAACCTGCTGAACCGATCAAACAGGAAGCATTTATATAACTCATGATGTCAGTGTTGTTGTGTGTGAGGGATGGAAACATGATCTAAAGTTCATTCACTCATTTGTTAAACTATGATAATTATGTGACATAAAGAAGTGAATGTGATGGAGCTCGATCACCTGCTGATTTAAACTCTGCTGCTTTACGAAGACACGCCCTCCCATCGGTACCTGTGAAACATCAGAAGATCATCTTACGTAGAAACTCTCTCTCTCTCTCTCTCTGTCTCTCTCTGTCTCTCTCTCTCTCTCTCTCCCCCTCTCTCTCTCTCTCTCTCTCTCTCCCTCTCTCCCCATCCCTCTCTCTCTCTCCCTCTCTCTCTCTGTCTCTCTCTCAGTGTTTAAATGTCCATCAGTCTATAAGCGCAGACTGAGCAGCTCTGGATCTTCTCTGTGTCTGTTTATGGACCTTTAATCGTTTGTTATAAGGTGAGGAAATATCACAGAGGTGTGAGCAGGTAAACTAAAGGACAGCAGCAGGTCTGGAGGTCGCCGTGTGCCGAGCTGTTGGCTGTAATTCACACTTCAGTCCTGTGAAACCTCTCGATGATCCCAGAGAGCCGCTCTCTGGCCGCGCTCCAAAACTCTCTGTGACAAACAGAAATAAAAAATGGAGGATGAATACCAGCAGAGGGGTGTCAGCGGGCGAGAGATTTATAATGAGAGCGCACACACCCGCTCGTAAATCAGAGAAACAGGCTTTCGGGGGGGGAGAGGAGGAGAGAGAGGGAGAGAGAGAGAGAGGGAGAGAGAAGAGAGAGGGGGAGAGAGAGTTAAATGAGGATGTGTGTACAGTGGATTTCATCCTGTGATCAACAGTGAACAAAGTGAAGCTGTTTTTGTTTCTCTTTTTACAGCAGTGTAAAATGCTCACTATGCTCACTTTGTTAGCATGCTAACGTTTGCTAATTAGCTGTAAACAGAATGTGAGGCTGAACAGTTTTGCAGGTACAGGACTCGAGTCAGGTGAGAAGTGTGAGCTCTGCAGTTTGTGTGGACTGACCCTTTAATGAAGGCGTTCTTGCTGCATCATCAACATGAACTCCTCCTTCCTTCACTCACACACTCGGTCATTATGTCTCTGAGACGTCGTCTGTCTGCAGACTGGAGACGTCCACACGTTGAGCGAACAGCCTGCAGACGTCTCTCTTTGACGCTCCGTCCGCTGGTGTGCCAACGGACTAACAGCGAGTGTCTCCATCAGCCTCCACGTCTCCTCTGCGCCCTAAGCACATGATAATTAAAGAGTGTGAACGAGCTGCAGATGACAGAGGTGTGAGTGAAGCTGCTGTTTAGTTACACAATAAGAAACTCCTCTCGGGTCCACTGTGATCATTATGACTTTTAAAACATGGACAGACACAGGTGAGCTGGGACCTGTAGTCCTCTCACATTCTTTGTCCACTCGTGTCAGCAGTGACGGGGTCAGAGGTCAGGGAAGACGAGGACAACTTTAAAAGGCTCTAATTTTCCTCAGTGTGTATAAATCTGACCATCTGATGAACGCTCCTCCCTCTCTGCTGCTTCCTCCCAGGACAGTGATCTGATCTTGGCTGTGAGAGCACAGTGTGAACAGGTCGGCTGTGAACACTCGGACAAACTCTTAGACTTCGTTGTGGTCAGCCCCAGTGCATGCTGGGAGCTTGTCTCATTAGGTGTGAGTGTGCTCCCTGAGCGCTCCCTCTGACCTGCTGGGGGCTGCAGGTGTCTCTGCGCAGTAAATCCTCTTTAACACCTGTTGGATATGACAGCAGGTCTGTGTGTGTGTAAACTCTGATCTCACTGTTTCTTGATCCTTCAGCAGAAATCTGCCCTCCAGCTCAGCGTGGAGAACACACTCTCCCTCTGCTCTGCAGTCACACACCTGTAACGTACCTGTCCTCAGGAGACGGGGGGACAGTCTGTAACTTGGGTGAACTTAACAATAATCAGCAGAAGGTATTTTACAACCTGTTTCACAAACTCACTGCAGAACGTGTACGTCTTTGAAAGCAGAAATTCTGAAAATTATCTGAAATAAAAGCTAAACTGTCAGCTGGTAGAAGGAGGGCTTCATCATCGTGCTCCTCATCATGGTGCTCCTCGTCATCGTCTTCCTCATCATCGTGCTCCTCATCATCGTCATCATCGTGCTCCTCATCATCGTCTTCCTCATCATCGTGCTCCTCATCATCGTCATCATCGTGCTCCTCATCATCGTGCTGCACCATCGTGCTCCTCATCATCGTGCTCCTCATCATCGTGCTCCTCATCATGGTGCTCCTCATCATCGTGCTCCTCATCATGGTGCTCCTCATCATCGTCCTCCTCATCATCGTCATCATCGTGCTCCTCATCATCGTCCTCCTCATCATCGTGCTCCTCATCATGGTGCTCCTCATCATCGTCCTCCTCATCATCGTCATCATCGTGCTCCTCATCATCGTCCTCCTCATCATCGTGCTCCTCATCATCGTCATCATCATCATCATCTTGCTCCTCATCATCTTGCTCCTCATCATCGTGCTCCTCATCATCGTCATCATCATCATCATCTTGCTCCTCATCATCGTGCTCCTCATCATCTTGCTCCTCATCATCGTGCTCCTCATCGTCCTCCTCCTCATCGTCATCATGGTGCTCCTCATCGTCATCATGGTGCTCCTCATCATCGTGCTCCTCATCATCGTGCTCCTCATCATCTTCATCATCGTGCTCCTCATCATCGTGCTCCTCATTATCGTCCTCCTCCTCATCGTCATCATGGTGCTCCTCATCATGGTGCTCATCATCATCGTCATCATCGTGCTCCTCATCATCGTGCTCCTCATCATGGTGCTCCTCGTCATCGTCCTCCTCATCATCGTGCTCCTCATCATCGTCATCATCGTGCTCCTCATCATCTTCATCATCGTGCTCCTCATCATCGTGCTCCTCATCATCGTGCTCCTCATCATCTTCATCATAGTGCTCCTCATCATCGTGCTCCTCATCATCTTCATCATCGTGCTCCTCATCATCATGCTCCTCATTATCGTCCTCCTCATCATCGTGCTCCTCATCATCGTCCTCCTCATCATCGTGCTCCTCATCATCGTCCTCCTCATCATGGTGCTCCTCATCATCGTCCTCCTCATCATGGTGCTCCTCATCATCGTCCTCCTCATCATGGTGCTCCTCAACATCGTCCTCCTCATCATCCTCATCATCGTCCTCCTCACCATCGTCATCCTCATCATCCTCATCATCGTCCTCCTCATCATCGTCCTCCTCATCATCGTCCTCCTCCTCATCATCCTCCTCCTCATCGTACTCCTCATCATCGTGCTCCTCATTATCGTGCTCCTCGTCATCGTCCTCCTCATCATCGTCCTCCTCATCATCGTCATCATCGTGCTCCTCATCATCGTCCTCCTCATCATCGTCCTCCTCATCATCGTCATCATCGTCCTCTTTATCATCGTGCTCCTCATCATCGTCATCATCATCATCATGCTCCTCGTCCTCCTCATCATCGTCCTCTTTATCATCGTGCTCCTCATCATTGTCCTCCTAATCATCGTCATCATTGTGCTCCTCATCATCGCCCTCATCATCCTCATCATCGTGCGCCTCATCATCGTCCTCCTCATCATCCTCATCATCGTGCTCCTCATCATCGTCCTCCTCATCATCCTCATCATCGTGCTCCTCATCATCATGCTCCTCATCATCCTCATCATCGTGCTCCTCATCATCGTGCTCCTCATCATCGTCCTCCTCATCATCTTGCTCCTCGTCCTCCTCATCATCGTGCTCCTCATCATCGTCATCATCGTGCTCCTCATCATCTTCATCATCATGCTCCTCATCATCGTCCTCCTCATCATCGTGCTCCTCATCATCGTGCTCCTCATCATCGTCCTCCCCATCATCCTCATCATCGTGCTCCTCATCATCGTCCTCCTCATCATCGTCCTCCTCATCATCCTCATCATCGTGCTCCTCATCATCATGCTCCTCATCATCGTCATCATCGTGCTCCTCATCATCGTGCTCCTCATCATCGTCCTCCTCATCATCTTGCTCCTCGTCCTCCTCATCATCGTGCTCCTCATCATCGTCATCATCGTGCTCCTCATCATCTTCATCATCGTGCTCCTCATCATGGTGCTCCTCATTATCGTCATCATCGTGCTCCTCATCCTCGTCATCATCGTGCTCCTCATCATGGTGCTCCTCATCATCGTCATCATCGTGCTCCTCATCATCGTGCTTCTCATCATCGTCATCATCGTGCTCCTCATCATCGTGCTCCTCATCATCGTCCTCCTCATCATCGTCATCATCGTGCTCCTCATCATCGTGCTCCTCATCATCATGCTCCTCATCATCGTGCTCCTCATCATCGTCATCATCGTGCTCCTCATCATCCTGCTCCTCATCATCGTCATCATCGTGCTCCTCATCATCGTCCTCCTCATCATCGTCATCATCGTGCTCCTCATCATCGTGCTCCTCATCATCGTGCTCCTCTGGATCCTCCCTGTCCTCTGTCTCAGACTGCCCGTCTCTGATCTTTGTTTGACGTATTGTAGGCTTCATGGACTCCCCTTCTCAGCTGTAATCAGACATATGAGGCTCGCTTTCAACTCAACAACAAACTAACATGAGCATGCTATCCCCACAAAACAAGCTAACCTCCTTCACTCTCAGGTTAGCGGTCACATGCTACGTGACCTGTACAGCTAGCTGTCAGCACACTGTGTGCACACTGTGTTTATTATTATATCTTGTTAAAAGCTGTGATCTGTCAGCTGTGAGAGAGACGGGTTGAATCGTATGTTTTTGTGTGTGTGAAAACATCCTCTCTGACCACAACAGCTAACATGTTAGCACAAATCTCTGCTTTTGAACAGCTGCCAGAGAAAAGCAGGAGGGAGGGATGTGGGGGAGACGAGGGAGGTGTGGAGGGAGGTGAAACAGAGTGTAGGATAGATATCCGTTAGCCGGAGAGAGAGCAGCGAGGGGCTAACGCTAATCCACTTATTAAGGCAACAACTGCAGGCTGGAACCTCAGCAGATATTAATACCTCATCATGAGCTAATTAAAGGAGGTTTAGTTAGCACGTAATCCTCTGTGGGGGGGGTGGTGTCCTGAGGGGGTGAGGGGGGGCAGGGGGGCGGCTACAGTGCTAATGCTAAGTGTTAACACCTGAGCTGGCTGAGACTGCAGATATGATTAACACAATGTGTTTAAAGGAGAATACATTTAAAGCATCCACACACACACACGCACGCACACACACGCACACACACACACACACACACACATACACGCACACACACACACACACACACACACACACACACACACACACACCTGGGGCTTGCTCTGCCTCGTCTTACAACATGTTTTGATGTCATATTTGTCATGGGCTGATCAGCTTCACTTCTACGGGTCTCTGTGGTGTGTGTGTGTGTGTGTGTGTGTGTGTGTGCGTGTGTGTGTGCGTGTGTGTGTGTGCGTGTGTGTGTGTGCGTGTGTATGTGTGTGTGTGTGTGTGTGTTTAACCTCTACCTCTGTCTTCAACACTTCACTCCTTCTCTCTCTCTCCTTCTTACAGCATCCTTCCTCTTCCCTGTTTGTCACAAGTGTACTTTCCCCTCCTCTCCCTGCTTCACTTATCCTCTCCTTCATACCTTCTCTCCTCACCTGTCTCACCTTTGTCCTCCAAAGACTCCTCCTGCTCCTTCCTCTCCCCCTACCTCCTCTCCTCCTCTTCACCTCTCTCCTCTGTCTATTTCTTGAATGTGTTTGAAAGAAAGTGTCAACTCCCTCTTGTGGCGCTGCTCTCATTCATTAGCACAAACACACACACACACACACACACACACACACAGGTAGAGAGTTGTACATATACACTGAGGATGAGGGATGAGGATCCTCTTCCTCACACAGGAGGAAGAGGAGGAGGCTTCAGGTGTAAACAGTTTATAAATGCAGCTTCTGCATGACAACACGCCACATGTAACAATAACAATAACTTTATTGATCCCCAAAGGGAAATCCACTTTGTGTTCTGAATGTAGCGTTATGTTTCATTGATGAAGGAGCTCCTTCGGCCCTGAACAGTCACTGGTTCGCTCTGAGAATAAGAAGAGAATCAAGGCGGACAGAGAGATGGAGGCAGCATTAAGATCAGGGCGAGAGAGAGAGAGAGAGGGGTCATGTGTCCTCATGCGTAGGGTTAAGGTTAGGACACATGGACCTGCTCAGAGAGGTCGTTACACTCAAACAATGAAACCAGTTGTTGGAGCCAAAATGATGATTTTGACTTGTATAAATATAATTTGAGAAAGTATAGAAATGATGAAATGTGACAATCAGCTGATTGGACAGTACTTATCAGCTGGTATATAAGAGCTGAGTCGGGCTTTGTTCTTTGGTTTGTAGTAGACATGAACTTAAATTGCCTTCATGTCTTGTCTTTTCTACTTTCATATCACCCTTGTCTGCTACATTAACCATGTTTAGTTTGTGTCACAGCAGAAGAACATTATACAAAGGAAAGAAGTGGACTCAGAGTGGTGTTTGAGCGCGTCGACCCCGGCGCGTTTGAGACGTGTACGCTCTTTCACCAGCCACATTCAAGAAGTGTGTTTCATGTGTTCGTGCTCTGCTGATGACTGCAGCAGGAAACGTCACTGTTAAATCCTCTAAGCATATGTTTATCTTCGGCATCACAACCTCCCCTTACCTCCTCTGTGTGAGGATGGAAATCCTCTACAATAATATAAAATAATATAATATATCAACAGTCGCTCCAGTTGTTAAAGACAGTTATCATACAGATGATAATTCAGGGTTATAGAAGACATGTTAGTTATTAAACCAAGTGTGGAGCCAGGTCACTTCATTTATATTAATTATGTTTATATACATTTTATATGAAGAATAATTTAACAATTAAACACTACAAACGCAATTAATTAAGCAATGGAGACATTGTACAAACATGATTTCAATTAACCATATCACTAATAGAATAATAATATGATATAATAAGAATGATGAACACACCTCTCAGACACACGTTAATAAATCAAGACATAACAGTGACTTTCATCATTACTGTTTGACTGTGTCACAGACGTGTGTGAAAGAAGTCTGCACTGAGTGCTGTAGTTATTACAGAGGATCAGAGTATAGACAACACACATAACACAACAAACATAACACAACAAACACAATACAATAAACATAACACAACAAACACAATACTACAAACACAATACAACAGACATGACACAACAAACACAATACCACAAACACAATACAACAGACATGACACAACAAACACAATACAACAGACATGACACAACAAACATGATACAAGAAACACAATACAACAAATATAACACAACACAATACGACAAACACAATACAACAAACATAACACAATAAACATGACACAACACACATGACACAACAAAAACAATACAAGAAAAACAATACAACAGACATGACACAACAAACATGATACAAGAAACACAATACAACAAATATAACACAACACAATACGACAAACACAATACAACAAACATAACACAATAAACATGACACAACACACATGACACAACCCACATTACACAACAAAAACAATACAACAAACACAATACAACAAACACAATGCAACAAAAACAATACAACAAACATAATACAACAAACACAATACAACAGACATGACACAACAAACACAATACAACAGACATGATACAACAAACATAATACAACAAACACAATACAACAAACATAATACAACAAATACAATACAACAGACATGACACAACAAACACAATACAACAAACACAATACAACAAACATAATACAACAAACACAATACAACAGACATGACACAACACACATAACACAACAAACACAATACAACAAACACAATGCAACAAACACAATACAACAAACACAATACAACAAACACAATGCAACAAAAACAATACAACAAACATAATACAACAAACACAATACAACAGACATGACACAACAAACACAATACAACAGACATGACACAACAAACACAATACAACAGACATGATACAACAAACATAATACAACAAACACAATACAACAAACATAATACAACAAATACAATACAACAGACATGACACAACAAACACAATACAACAAACACAATACAACAAACATAATACAACAAACACAATACAACAGACATGACACAACACACATAACACAACAAACACAATACAACAAACACAATGCAACAAACACAATACAACAAACACAATACAACAAACACAATGCAACAAAAACAATACAACAAACATAATACAACAAACACAATACAACAGACATGACACAACAAACACAATACAACAGACATGATACAACAAACATAATACAACAAACACAATACAACAAACATAATACAACAAATACAATACAACAGACATGACACAACAAACACAATACAACAAACACAATACAACAAACATAATACAACAAACACAATACAACAGACATGACACAACACACATAACACAACAAACACAATACAACAAACACAATGCAACAAACACAATACAACAAACACAATACAACAAACACAATGCAACAGACACAATACAACAAACACAATACAACAAACATAATACAACAAACACAATACAACAAACATAATACAACAAACACAATACAACAGACATGACACAACAAACACAATACAACAAACACAATATAACAAACATGACACAACAAACACAATGCAACAAACACAATGCAACAAACACAATACAACATACACAATACAACAAACACAATACAACAAACACAATACAACAAACATAATACAACAAACACAATACAACAGACATGACACAACAAACACAATACAACAAACATAATACAACAAACACAATACAACAAACACAATACAACAAACACAATGCAACAAACACAATACAACAAACATAATACAATAAACACAATACAACAAACATGACACAACAAACACAATACAACAGACATGACACAACAAACATAATACAAGAAACACAATACAACAAATATAACACAACACAATACGACAAACACAATACAACAAACATAACACAATAAACATGACACAACACACATGACACAACACACATTACACAACAAAAACAATACAACAAACACAATGCAACAAACACAATACAACAAACATAATACAACAAACACAATACAACAGACATGACACAACAAACACAATACAACAAACACAATACAACAAACATAATACAACAAACACAATACAACAGACATGACACAACAAACACAATACAACAAACACAATACAACAAACATAATACAACAAACACAATACAACAAACACAATGCAACAAACACAATACAACAAACACAATACAACAAACACAATGCAACAAACACAATACAACAAACACAATACAACAAACATAATACAACAAACACAATACAACAAACATAATACAACAAACACAATACAACAGACATGACACAACACACATAACACAACAAACACAATGCAACAAACACAATACAACAAACACAATACAACAAACACAATGCAACAAACACAATACAACAAACACAATACAACAAACATAATACAACAAACATAATACAACAAACACAATACAACAGACATGACACAACACACATAACACAACAAACACAATAGAACAAACACAATGCAACAAACACAATACAACAAACACAATACAACAAACACAATGCAACAAACACAATACAACAAACATAATACAACAAACACAATACAACAAACATAATACAACAAACACAATACAACAGACATGACACAACAAACACAATACAACAAACACAATACAACAAACATGACACAACAAACACAATGCAACAAACACAATGCAACAAACACAATACAACATACACAATACAACAGACATAATACAACAAACACAATACAACAGACATAATACAACAAACATAATACAACAGACATAATGCAACAAACATAATACAACAAAAACAATACAACAAACACAATACAACAAACAATACAACAAACACAATGCAACAAACACAATACAACAAACATAATACAACAAACACAATACAACAAACATGACACAACAAACACAATACAACAGACATGACACAACAAACACAATACAACAAACACAATGCAACAAAAACAATACAACAAACATAATACAACAGACATGACACAACAAACACAATACAACAAACACAATACAACAAACATAATACAACAAACACAATACAATAGACATGACACAACAAACACAATACAACAAACATAATACAACAAACATAATACAACATGTGAAAGTTTTTAATAAATTCGATATAAACAGTAAATGATCTCATAAAGTCACCGTTCAGCACCACGGACAGAGACAGGACAGAGACCTTACATACTCCACTCTGCAGGTCTGTTCATCACCTCACAGAGTCAGGAGGAGGAGGAGGAGGAGGAGGAGGAGGCAAGGTAGGAGGGGAAGGATGAGGAGGAAGAGAGGAGGAGGAGGAGAAGGGAAAGGTAGGAGGGGAAGGATGAGGAGGAAGAGAGGAGGAGGAAGAGAAGGGAAAGGTAGGAGGGGAAGGATGAGGAGGAAGAGAGGAGGAGGAAGAGAAGGGAAAGGTAGGAGGGGAAGGATGAGGAGGAAGAGAGGAGGAGAAGGGAAAGGTAGGAGGGGAAGGAGGAGAGGAGGAGAGGAGGAGAGGAGGAGAGGAGGAGAGGAGGAGTGGGTGTGTTCTGTTGGTCATTAGCTGTAGCCCAGGATTAGCCTGAACGGAGGACTAGTGGATGAGGCTAATTAGACGAGTCTATCTGAACACATCCATCTTCCTCCCCCCCTCCCCCCCTGACTCCCCCTCTCCTCCCCCCTCTCCAAATAAATGGCTCTTTATTACTCTATCACTCAGGTTATTGCCTATGAAATAATGAGACACTCCTGGTCAGGGCCAGACTAATTGATTTCTTTTTCTCTCTCAGTGTGTGTGTGTGTGTGTGTGTGTGTGTGCGTGTGCTTGTGTGTGTGTGTGTGTGTGTGTGTGTGTGTGTGTGTGTGTGTGTGTGTGCTTGTGTGTGTGTGTGTGTGTGTGTGTGTGTGTGTGTGTGTGTGTGTGCGTGTGCTTGTGTGTGTGTGTGTGTGTGTGTGTGTGTGTGTGTGTGTGCGTGTGCTTGTGTGTGTGTGTGTGTGTGTGTGTGTGCGTGTGTGTGTGTGTGTGTGCATGTGTGTGTGTGTGTGTTATTATTAGCAGAAATATTTAGATTAGTTTCTGATTTAGCTGCTTTCTATAACAAACATTCCAGCATTTACACACACACACACACACACACACACACACACATGTTGTAAGTTTACAGCATAGCTCTGAACAATACAAACTCTGTCTGTAAAGGTGATGATTTAATGTGCAGCCTTGGATGAAATATAAACTTGTCAAATATCAATATCCCTCACACACACACACACACACACACTCAGATCACAGATGAGACTCAGGCTGCAGATAGAGGGGGGGGGGGGGGTAAACGTTTCATTCCTCCTGAATGGCAGGTTAAGTGAGGATACGATCACACTGCCGACAGTAATGGCAACTTTAATTTCCTTTTCCTGTTGTGCAGATTTATGTGCAGAAATTAAAGTGCAGCAGCTCGCAGGCCTCAGTGTCATCATCCTGGGAGAGGGAGGGAGGGGGGAGAGGGGTGGAGAGGGGTGGAGAGGGAGAGGGGGAGGGAGAGGGAGGCGGGGAGGGGGAGGGAGAGAGAGAGGGAGGGAGAGGGGGGAGGGAGAGACTGTCTGATGGTCAGGATGTAGAGAAGAAGCAGGTGAAACATTACAGTCATTTGAACATGTCACACTGCTGTTAGGAGGTGTGTCAGACAGGTGAGGAGGTGTGTGTTGGTTCATACAGGAGGACAGACAGGTGAGGAGGTGTGTTTGTTCATACAGGAGGTCAGACAGGTGAGGAGGTGTGTGTTTGTTCATACAGGAGGACAGATGGGTGAGGAGGTGTGTGTTGGTTCATACAGGAGGTCAGACAGGAGAGGAGATGTGTGTTGGTTCATACAGGAGGTCAGACAGGTGAGGAGGTGTGCAGCTAGTCACAGACATCACCTGCGCTCAAACACACTCCTGTTTAAACAAAGTAGACTGATGGTGAGCCCTCATGGCAGCATCATGTGAAGTAGTCCACCTGTCAGGTAGCTGAGCCTTGGTCTGACACCTCTGAAGTCTGTATCTGGGATGATGGTGATGAAGGTGATGAAGGAGATGAAGGAGATGAAGGTGATGAAGGTGATGAAGAAGATGAAGGTGATGAAGGTGATGAAGGAGATGAAGGTGATGAAGGTGATGAAGGAGATGAAGGTGATGAAGGTGATGAAGAAGATGAAGGTGATGAAGGTGATGAAGGAGATGAAGGAGATGAAGGTGATGAAGGTGATGAAGGTGTTGATGGTGATGAAGGAGAAGAAGGTAATGAAGGTGATGAAGGAGATGAAGGAGATGAAGGTGATGAAAGAGATGAAGGTGATGAAGGTGATGAAGGAGATGAAGGTGATGAAGGAGATGAAGGTGATGAAGGTGTTGATGGTGACGAAGGAGAAGAAGGTAATGAAGGTGATGAAGGAGATGAAGGAGATGATGGAAATGAAGGTGATGAAGGTGATGAAGGAGATGAAGGAGATGAAGGGGATGATGGTGATGAAAGTGATGAAGGAGATGAAGGAGATGAAGGTGATGAAGGTGATGAAGGTGATGAAGAAGATGAAGGTGATGAAGGAGATGAAGAAGATGAAGGTGATGAAGGAGATGAAGGTGATGAAAGTGATGAAGGAGATGATGATGATGAAGGTGATGAAGGAGATGAAGGAGATGAATGAGATGATGAAGGTGATGAAGGTGATGAAGGTGATGAAGGAGATGAAGGTGATGAAGGTGATGAAGGTGATGAAGGAGATGAAGGTGATGAAGGTGATAAAGGTGTTGATGGTGACGAAGGAGAAGAAGGTAATGAAGGAAATGAAGGAGATGAAGGTGATGAAAGTGTTGAAGGAGATGAAGGTGATGAAGGTGATGAAGGAGATGAAGGTGATGAAGAAGATGAAGGTGATGAAGGTGATGAAGGACATGAAGGTGATGAAGGTGATGAAGGTGATGAAGGAGATGAAGGAGATGAAGGAGATGATGGAAATGAAGGTGATGAAGGTGATGAAGGAGATGAAGGAGATGAAGGAGATGAAGGGGATGATGGTGATGAAAGTGATGAAGGAGATGAAGGTGATGAAGGTGATGAAGGTGATGAAGAAGATGAAGGTGATGAAGGAGATGAAGGAGATGAAGGTGATGAAGTAGATGAAGGTGATGAAGGTGATGAAGAAGATGAAGGTGATGAAGGAGATGAAGGTGATGAAAGTGATGAAGGAGATGATGATGATGAAGGTGATGAAGGAGATGAAGGAGATGAATGAGATGATGATGATGAAGGTGATGAAGGTGATGAAGGTGATGAAGGAGATGAAGGTGATGAAGGTGATGAAGGTGATGAAGGAGATGAAGGTGATGAAGGTGATAAAGGTGTTGATGGTGACGAAGGAGAAGAAGGTAATGAAGGAAATGAAGGAGATGAAGGTGATGAAAGTGTTGAAGGAGATGAGGGTGATGAAGGGGATGAAGGTGATGAAGGAGATGAAGGTGATGAAGGAGATGAAGGTGATGAAGAAGATGAAGGTGATGAAGGTGATGAAGGACATGAAGGTGATGAAAGTGATGAAGGAGATGATGATGATGAAGGTGATGAAGGAGATGAAGGAGATGAATGAGATGATGATGATGAAGGTGATGAAGGTGATGAAGGAGATGAAGGTGATGAAGGTGATAAAGGTGTTGATGGTGACGAAGGAGAAGAAGGTAATGAAGGAGATGAAGGTGATGAAGGTGATGAAGGAGATGAAGGAGATGAAGGAGATGAAGGGGATGAAAGTGATGAAGGAGATGAAGGAGATGAAGGTGATGAAGGTGATAAAGGTGTTGATGGTGACGAAGGAGAAGAAGGTAATGAAGGAGATGAAGGAGATGAAGGTGATGAAGGTGATGAAGGAGATGAAGGAGATGAAGGAGATGAAGGGGATGATGGTGATGAAAGTGATGAAGGAGATGAAGGAGATGAAGGTGATGAAGGTGATGAAGGAGATGAAGGTGATGAAAGTGATGAAGGAGATGAAGGAGATGAAGGTGATGAAGGTGATAAAGGTGTTGATGGTGACGAAGGAGAAGAAGGTAATGAAGGAGATGAAGGAGATGAAGGTGATGAAGGTGATGAAGGAGATGAAGGAGATGAAGGAGATGAAGGGGATGATGGTGATGAAAGTGATGAAGGAGATGAAGGAGATGAAGGTGATGAAGGTGATGAAAGTGTTGAAGGAGATGAAGGTGATGAAGGTATTGAAGGAGGTGTTGGTGTGATGCTGAGAGGTTACCGTGACAACAGAGGGTTAAACTTCTGCTCGTCGTCATTTATTAAAGCCAAACCTTATCAGAGGACACTGAGAGACACTGACAGAATAATCTGCTCCAACAGTGTGTGTGTGTGTGCGTGTGTGTGTGCATGAGCGTGTGTGTGTGTGTGTGTGTGTGTGTGCGTGAGCGTGTGTGTGTGTGTGTGTGTGCGTGTGTGTTTGTGTGTGTGTCAGCGTGTGTGTGTGCGTGTGTGCGTGTGTGTGTGTGTGAGCGTGTGTGTGTGCGTGAGCGTGCGTGTGTGTGTGTGTGTGTGTGCGTTAGCGTGTGTGTGTGTGTGTGTGTGAGCGTGTGTGTGTGTGTGCGTGTGTGTGTGTGTGTGTGTGTGCGTGTGTGTGTGTGTGTGTGTGCGTGTGTGTGTGTGTGTGTGTGCGTGTGCATGAGCGTGTGCGTGTGTGTGTGTGTGTGTGCGTGAGCGTGTGTGTGTGTGTGTGCGTGTGTGTGTGTGTGTGTGTGCGCGTGTGTGTGTGTGTGCGCGTGTGTGTGTGTGTGTGTGTGTTCTCTGCAGGCACATGTTTGGCTTGTGGTAGAAATAAACAGCTGTCAGTCAGATCTCTGGATGTGTTTGCTGATCAGCCCTCACATTGATCCTGATCGAGCAGGTTGACCTTTAGGTGAGACGGTTTAAAGTTTGAAACCTGTTTGACACGTCGGAGCAGCAGCAGCAGCAGACCTCGACACTGACCTCCGTTTACAGATGTCATCCGTTCAGTGTCACTCGGTATCAAGCACCTCCTCTGCTCCTGTGTGTTGGTGTTTAATGAGACATCAGGGTGTGACAGTGAAGATGACCTTTGACCTTTTGGATGCATAATGTATCCTGTTAGACATTTGTGTGATTGTGTCTTAATTATTATTTTTCAGTTTGGTGGCACAGTGGTACAGTGGTTAGCACTGTTGCCTCACAGCTGGAGGGTTCCTGGTTTGAATCCCTGCTCAGAGGTAGGGGGCCAAAGACATGCTCGTTAGGTTCATTGGTGACTCCAAATCACCCTTAGGTGTGAATGTGAGCGTGAAAGGTTGTCTGTCTCTGTGTGTCAGCCCTGTGCTTGACTGGTGACCTGTCCAGGTGTAACCCCGCCTCTTGCCCAATGACAGCTGGGATAGGCTCCAGCCCCCTGTGACCCTGAACAGGTAGATAATGGATGTACGGATGTTTGCAGATACAGCTCAGACATGTTCAGACTCGAACAGACAGTGACAACACAGAAGCCTCCCAACGTGAACACAGGGGCTGAAAGGTTTGTAGGACCCTCTCCAGGGACACCGCTCCGTCTCTGTGTGTGCGTCAGTGTGTGTCAGTGTGTTTCTGGGGTTAACTATTTCCTCTCCACTCCTCATGAAGCGTCCTCAGACTGCAGTGAAACCTGCTCTGTAGCTGTGTCTGAGCGCTGGACGCGTCCTGCTGACTGTTCATGTTCCAGAGTCAGAAGACAGAAGTGATGGAATAAAAGCTTCAGGCATAGGTCATGTTAAAGATATATATATAACACGAGTATATTTATTGTTATTTTGGCTGTTCTTGTATTGTTGTTTGGAAACCTTGATTGTGGAACAGGAAAAGTCCAGAAGCGACTGAAGTAATGCTTAAAAAAGGACCAACATCGTCACCATGCTTCAGTGAATGTTCATACAGCTTCCACTCAGTGTCAGATGGTTCTCTACGTCCGTCCAGCAGCTGCTAAGCTCTCACAGTGTTCAATACTGACTGTGACAATCACTCCTCCTCATCCGTCACTGTTCTTGTTCTCCAGCTTGTTTGTCTCAGAGCGGATGTGGATCTCTGCAGGTGTGTGCTGACACGGCTGCCAGCTCTTCTTTGCAGCTTCTTCACTGAAGCAGAGGAAGGTGGACCGCAGGGAGCGCTTGCACGCTCACACCTCACCTGTTGTACCTGCTAATGAGCCGTACGTGCTGCCCTCTGCTCGTGAAAGCGACACTCACCCTTCACATCAGGCTCAGGTGTAAACCAGTGCAGTGGTGACAATAGCACACGGTCTGTCACCGGGAGGGAGCGTGACAGGATCAGACCTGATGTGTTGTGTGTGCTTGTGCATCACACCTTTAGTGAGAGCAGCTAACATGAGGAGGGGAAATTAGCCTCTGCTATAAATACTGAGACGAGGTGGTAATGCGCTAAGACCAGAATCAGTCACGTTCCTGCACACGCGTGGTCGTGTTGGAGACCCGAGCCTGCTTTGTTCATCACTTCCTTTGTTCCTGACGCTCTGATTGGAGGAACCTTGGCTGGAAGAATGGAGGAGGAATGCTCTTTGATGAGCTCCTCTTTCTCTCTCGCTCCTCGCCGCGGTAATTTACGACAGCGAACATGACCGTGAGCCTCGATGCAAACGCACTGCTGCAAAGCTTCAGGTAAAACAAAAGCTGAGGCCATTGAATGGATGACTTCTGGAGAAATCAAGCAAACAGCTCTTCATGCTCAAGAGCAAGGTCACGCGCGCACAGCATCCTGACACTCGGCACAACAAAGGCCCGAGCGTGCAGGGAGCAGCTCCACACCGCAGCTGTGAATGGAAGCTGCCTGTCAATAACTCCATTCAGCCCTCTACATCATCACATATATGACACACGCTACACGCTACTGCATCCTGAAAGAGCTCGCACAGAACCACAGCTCTACATGCTCACACACACGCACAAACACGCGCAACTGCCACACACACACACACACGCTGAACCTCAGGGGCTCTGTCCCTTAGGCCAGCGATCCCCAAACGGCGGACCGCGGTCCGGATCCGGACCCAACTGCCGTCGTCTCCGTACCCGGCCCTGTATACAGTTTTGTGTATACAGTGGGTGTGTGAGAATACAGATACAGACTGCAGAGCCAGCCGACAGGAGAGTTACAGAGACACAGTGGGAGAAAATAAGTGAGTTAGGGAAAAGTAGACATGGCGTGCTCTAAAATGAGAGCAGTAGAGAAAACCGAGCTTTTAAGACTGGACAGACTCGAACATGTTCCGTCACCGTGGCGATTATTAAACGTGGACATTGTCTGACACTGTCACTCCGTCTGTCTCTGTTAACAGAGACTCCAGGCTGCAGTTTAGTTCAAACACTTCATTGATAAACCTGAGAGTTACACAGAGCTACATCAGGCTTCATCATCATGACTAGTTTTCCTCTTATTTCCACAGTTCTGCTCTTATATGTACCGGTATGTGCCCTCTCTCTCTCCCCCTCGCTCTCGCTCTCTCCAGCAGTCCGTCAGTGTACAGTGCGTTTAAATGTTATTCATTTCATAGTTATCGTCTGTTTTAACACTCACCATGACTCACCATGACAAAAAGTCTAATGCAACTGCATTTCAGAACAAACATGTAATAAAATTTGGCAAACATGAAATAAATTATGAAGTGAATCCTCCTGTTATGGTCAAATGTTGATAATTCTGTCCGGAGGCAGAGAGACAGCAGCCTAAGTGAAGAGGTAAAGCTGTCTCTCTCTTTCATTTGGTTTCTGCATGGACAACATTATACTACCAGTAGTACCAGACATTATATTATTTGTTTTCATTTACAAATAAAGACACTTCCATCACAACCTGGGGCATAAAATAAACCAAAAATACAGGAAATAAAGGTTCTGACACTCAAACCCCCCCAGACCCCCCAACACACAAACACACACTATATTTCCTTTCCAATATTGAAGTATTCATTTTTATTATTGTTAAATTATGAGAGCTCTGTATAAAAGTTATAATAAGTGTTGTTGTAAAAACTATGTAGCCTAATTGTATTTTCTTGATTTGATTTGACAGACGTTCAGAATGTATAAATGTATGTTACTGAATCATAACGCAGGTCAGACATGATGATCTCTAACTGGACCTCTTTCAGGTTTAACTGAGTACCCCTTTAGGCCATGTCTACATGTACACGGGTGTTTTACTCCGTCCACACAAAAACGCAAAAACACAACAGAAACGCTGTCATGAGAACGCCACAGCAACAGGCGGCGATATAACCCACGTCTCTGTTCCTCAATAAAGTGGATGAGTACCTGTACATACATGTGTAAACATGTACACAGTCCTGTTCAGCATCACTGTTTATGTCACGTCTGTCGCCTCATTAGTGACAGACGAAGGAGATCATGGCGCACAGCCTGACGACACGAGCCAAAAACACCACCTACACCCCGTCTACACGTCACCATGGAAACGGAGTTTCTACAAGTCTTCACCCTGGCCGGAGTTTTACAAAAGATCAGATCGTTTGTGTGGACGAAAGCTACGTAAAGAAGGATACCTGCGCAGGTGTGGACATGGCCTAAGACACAGGGAGCACACCTTCTGATTCACATCTCAACACACTGCTCTCTACACTGTCAGCTTCCCTTCAGAGAACGTGCACGCTGTCTACAGGAAACGACAGAAGAAGACATGAAAACAACAACTGCAATCTTCGCACATGAACAGCTCTGTGTGTTAGGTTGTCTACAGACAACAGTAGATCCACAATGCAGCTGTAACACAATGAAGACCTGCTGGCCCACATGCCTGTGTGTGAATACGGGGAGTTACCACAGATCTGCTCTCCCCACAGCTCCTCTGTAATGTCTCATTAAACAGCTGCAGTTTTAGAGGTTTTAGATTAACTGACTCCCACGTCGGGCCCTGAACCTCTCGTCACACGTCTTCCTGCTCACTTCCTGTGTGATCGGTCCGAGGTGTGAAACAGGTCAGTGACTAATGATGCTCCACTTTAACAGTTACGTGTGTGAGCCGCTTCAGAGCGCCACACTTTTTATTTAACGACTCTTCACCCCGTCAGCCGCTTCCAACCGACGTTTACGAAACATCCACGCCGCTCACTCTGGCCACAATCATCAGATTTGTTTTCACACCTCGAGTCCCAGTTAGCAAAGTTAACCCTAATCAGCACCTTACACCCCCAACACACACACACACACACACACACACACACACACACACTGACAGACACACACACACAAAGTTGTCACCTGCTGACACCACAAAGAGGACGTTAGCCAACAGCAGATCTGATACTGATCAAGCCTAACCACACACACACACACCTACACACACACACACACACACACACACACACACACACACACACACACACCTCATGCTTTCCACATTTCACACACATCAGCTCTATCTCCACACACATATGATGTATAACAGGGGGGTGTACTTCGAATGCCCAGGCTCTCTTCTTCTGATCTGCTTTAAAGGGCCGTTGTTGGAGCAAACGACCAATGTCAACACGGGCGAGTCTGCCGTCAGATGATCGGCATATTTTACAAACCACCTTCGTAGTGCTGAAAACTCGGAGTTAACCCTGAAGTTACCTCGATAACCACAAATCCTGCTTCGTAGTGTAGGCCCCCAGGTCTCTCCCAACTCAGCCTGCTGTGTCACTCATGGTCTTATGTGCAGAACAATAATAATAATAATAATAATAATAATAATAAACGTATAAAAAAGTATGAAATTGTTAGCATAACAACTAGCATTAGCATCTTCTGTGGACAGGTAGCGACAGCTGCAGGTGTGGAGAGTAGATAGGAGTTGTCAGGTGTTCACTTCACTTCAAGCAGGTGAGGCTGTATTGAAGGTTGTGGGTGCTGAGTGTTTGCAGGGGGAGTTTAGTGTTGTAATAATACAGCAGCAGCTAACACTACAGAGCATCATGCAGCACTGCACTGACAACAAATAGGGGCATCTCAGCTAACGTAGCATTCTGTGCTAACTGCTAACTATGATGTGGATAACAAAGCATAACTCAGCATCAGTTTACAAGAATCATTCTCTGATTATGACTCAGACGACTTAAATTAATAAAGCTGAGCTACACTCATTGTCACATGACCAGTCATTGTGGGCGGAGCCAGACAGAAGTCAGCAAAAACTGCAGCATGAGGTTTCTCTGTTTTTCTAAAAGTAACAAAAGTTTATTTTCACTCAGATTTCAGAGGACGTTCAGTGAGACTCAACTTTAACATCCTTTATGCTTTGTTTACACAGACTTCACACAGAACTGAGGCATCAGAGCGACTGAGATGCAGACTTTAACACCTGCAGAAAACTGTTTATGTTTGCACGAGAGCAGAAGAAGAGGCCGATAGGAGGCAGACCAGGAGTCTGCTGCTGAGGGAGCTGTGGTGTAAAGTGCAGCGTGTTAAAGATGCTCCACATCTGGAGGACACATTTGTCAGGGTTTGCTCTTAAGTGACACCTCGGGGAGAGATTCAGTGGGACTCTGAGAGGCCTCAGCCTGCAGGAGGAGACGGGAGGAAAGGACCTGTGGGTGCAGCTGGAGGGGACGGACGCACCTTCTGACCACAGAAACCCTGGACCTGGACCTGCACCTGTGTGGGCCTGCAGGTTTACTGTCCTCTGCTTCTTTATATTAAAGGGTCGACAGATATTTGAAGTTCTCCTGTTATCTTTCATTAGCTGCTGTGTGTGTGTGTGTGTGTGTGTGTGTGTGTGTGTGTGTGTGTGTGTGTGCGTGTGTGTCCGGTGATCCTCCTCTGCAGACGTGTGGAGTGTGTGTAAAGTCTGTGACCTCTGCAGAGTTCAGCCGCACGCCTGGCTGCTTCATGTTCACGATATGTGACGCCCATTTAAATATTTACAGGAGGGTCAGCTTCTGCTCTAATTGGCAAACACACACACACAAACACACACACACACACACACACACACACACACACTCGCGTTGTGGGTGGGTTTCACAGGGCCGTTGTCAGGAGGTTTCTCAGCATGAATGTTTGATTGGTTTATATTTCCAAAGTGTTTCCTTCATAATTCAGAGGATGAGGAGGGTGACCAGAGAATAGCATCCATTTACACACCTTCATCATTTATGTCCCCTCAAACTCACACACCACATTTGTTCCTCAAAACGCTGCTACTGTGTGTGTATGTGTGTGTGTGTGTGTGTGTGCAACATGATGCTGGCTGAATGTGTGACTGTAAAAAGCGTCACGCAGCATCTCTTACTGCTGTACATGTGTCGTAGCTGATGTGTTGTAGCTGATGTGTCGTAGCTGATGTGTGGTAAGCTGCGTGCACGTCATAACAGGCTGAGAGAACCGTCTCTCTCTCTGACCTGTCTTTCTGCTCACAGCTCAACATTTACAGTGTCGTCATTATTTCACGAGCAGGGCCACAGACACTGTTTTCAGAGGACGAGTGTGACACGTAAACATAAAGCCTGCAGCTCCGCATGAACTTGACTGAAGATGAGAACCTGCTGCATGAAACACATTCACTGACACATGATGTTATCACACTGACTTTAGACCGAGGACACGTCAGTCTCTCAGCCTCAGTCTCTCTCAGCTTCAGTCTGTCTCTCAGCTTCAGTCTCTCAGCCTCAGTCTCTCTCAGCTTCAGTCTCTCAGCTTCAGTCTGTCTCTCAGCTTCAGTCTGTCTCACAGCTTCAGTCTGTCTCTCAGCTTCAGTCTCTCAGCCTCAGTCTCTCTCAGCTTCAGTCTCTCAGCTTCAGTCTGTCTCTCAGCTTCAGTCTGTCTCTCAGCTCCAGTCTGTCTCACAGCTTCAGTCTGTCTCTCAGCTTCAGTCTCTCAGCTTCAGTCTCTCTTGGCTTCAATCTGTCTCTCAGCTTCAGTCTCTCAGCTTCAGTCTGTCTCACAGCTTCAGTCTCTCAGCTTCAGTCTCTCTCGGCTTCAATCTGTCTCACAGCTTCAGTCTCTCAGCTTCAGTCTGTCTCACAGCTTCAGTCTGTCTCTCAGCTTCAGTCTCTCAGCTTCAGTCTGTCTCACAGCTTCAGTCTGTCTCACAGCTTCAGTCTCTCAGCTTCAGTCTCTCTCGGCTTCAATCTGTCTCACAGCTTCAGTCTCTCAGCTTCAGTCTGTCTCACAGCTTCAGTCTGTCTCTCAGCTTCAGTCTCTCAGCTTCAGTCTGTCTCACAGCTTCAGTCTCTCAGCTTCAGTCGCTCAGCTTCAATCTGTCTCACAGCTTCAGTCTGTCTCACAGCTTCAGTCTGTCTCTCAGCTTCAATCTGTCTCACAGCTTCAGTCTCTCAGCTTCAGTCTGCCCCTTAGCTTCAGTCTGTCTCTCAGCTTCAGTCTCTCAGCTTCAGTCTGTCTCACAGCTTCAGTCTGTCTCTCAGCTTCAGTCTCTCAGCTTCAGTCGCTCAGCTTCAATCTGTCTCACAGCTTCAGTCTGTCTCTCAGCTTCAGTCTTTCAGCTTCAGTCTGTCTCTCAGCTTCAGTCTTTCAGCTTCAGTCTGTCTCTCAGCTTCAGTCTCTCAGCTTCAGTCTGTCTCACAGCTTCAGTCTGTCTCACAGCTTCAGTCTTTCAGCTTCAGTCTGTCTCTCAGCTTCAGTCTTTCAGCTTCAGTCTGTCTCTCAGCTTCAGTCTTTCTGCTTCAGTCTGTCTCTCAGCTTCAGTCGCTCAGCTTCAATCTGTCTCACAGCTTCAGTCTGTCTCTCAGCTTCAGTCTTTCAGCTTCAGTCTGTCTCTCAGCTTCAGTCTCTCAGCTTCAGTCTGTCTCACAGCTTCAGTCTGTCTCACAGCTTCAGTCTTTCAGCTTCAGTCTGTCTCTCAGCTTCAGTCTTTCTGCTTCAGTCTGTCTCTCAGCTTCAGTCGCTCAGCTTCAATCTGTCTCACAGCTTCAGTCTGTCTCTCAGCTTCAGTCTGTCTCTCAGCTTCAGTCTTTCAGCTTCAGTCTGTCTCACAGCTTCAGTCTCTCAGCTTCAGTCTGTCTCACAGCTTTAGTCTGTCTCTCAGCTTCAGTCTCTCAGCTTCAGTCTGTCTCACAGCTTCAGTCTCTCAGCTTCAGTCTGTCTCACAGCTTCAGTCTGTCTCACAGCTTTAGTCTGTCTCTCAGCTTCAGTCTCTCAGCTTCAGTCTGTCTCACAGCTTCAGTCTCTCAGCTTCAGTCTGTCTCACAGCTTCTGTCTGTCTCACAGCTTCAGTCTCTCAGCTTCAGTCTGAACATGAATTCACTGTAGGTGTATCGAGGAGTACGGCAGGTAGTCTTTCAGTGTCAGTAGATAAAAGAACTGACTCCAAAGACAAATATATACAAACATTTATTCACCAGGAAATCAAACATATCAGTGTCAGGTTACAACCTGATACGTTTCACGTTATAATAAGACAAATGATTGTTATTACATATAGCCCCTGGGTAAATTCAATAGTCAAAATGTGCATATCAGTACAAACTCTACAGTTGTTACTATAGTAGACTCTGTCCCCACCACAAGGGGTGTGACAGACTATGATGCTTATGTGCTTATCTGCCTTAGATTGGTCAAGGTAGAGAGACATCACCTTTCTAATGTTGTGATTGGTAAAGGGGCAGGACTAACAGAGAGAGCCGAATGTGTGAACCTGCAGCGCCGCAGTGAGTGTGTGTGTTTCCTTCTAATGTAGCGACTAGCTACAAAAGTAAGCTGAGTATCAGGTTTAACGTGTCTAGCAGTATAGTCTGACTCCTTTGTTAAAAGTGTGTTAAACTGCTGTAAGTTTTGGTCGACTGTGCTTTAGAAGTTTTAGAACGACTACTCATCTGCTGCTTAGCTAGTTGTTAACCTGCTCGGTAACGGCATGAAAGCATCGGCTGTATGGACTTGGACGCCAGATAGCGCCACGTGTGACCGGAAAAGCACATGTGCACCTCTGGATTCAAGGGAGACCAGCCGTTCTTCTTCTTCAGCTCTGAGGTGGGACTGTCGTCGGCCATCGGAGAGAGGAGACTGTTGAACTGTTAGCCACGGGGTGAGTGACCCACTGCTGCACTGCTCAGGCGAGTGAAGACACCACTGCTGTAAGGTACCAACCACACATCGCTCTCAATCTGCATTCAGGCCTGCAACGGGGGTTTGTTTTGTTTGTTTATTGCCGGCTTTAGTCTTCTTTTAGCTGTGGGCCAACTTAAATAAGTACATTGAGATGTTTTCCATAGATTCTAAGTGTGTTATTGTGGTAACAGAAGAAATAGCTGGTAATTATTTCAAGTCAGCTTAAAGTTGTGTTGTATTTCCTTTCAGGTAAAGGTTTGATTTTTCACCTAAGTGTTGTGGTAACAAAGTGTTTTTGTCCGGTTTAAGGAGTACTCGTCTGTCATCTCATTTCATTATCCAACGAGGAAAGAGGAGCTTGTGTATTTTGTTTGTTGGACTTCTTCACGCCCTGAAATAGCCGACCTCTGGAGGTGGCACCTTTGGTAAATAAATGTTACCAATTCATATCATTTTCCTCTTTGTTAGTGATTAAAGCAGAGGGTTCACACTTATAAGGTTGTAGTTTAAAATGACTCATTCATACTTTAATTTGAGATCAGTGTTAAATCAGGACCTGCAATTAAAGGAGTACCAGGTGTAATTACAGGGTGTTGTTTGAGTCACAGAACCCAGGGCGCTGTATCTGACTGTAAGTGATAGTGGGAAAGCGCTACATACATGGTAAGTTTGCACAGTGTAATCACGTATTATCTTGATATAACTATAAACCTAAATAAACATGTTTAACGCCACGCCAGAAAAACTCCACCAGGAAACAGCCTCACATGACTGAGTGAAGAACAACAGACACAAACTCAACTCTTTGTTCTCTGCAGTTTGTCACAGTTCTAAACACTTCGAGACTCTGCTCACTTCACCGTGTTCACAGCTTCTCTCTGAGTGTGTCTGTGTCTGTGTACGGGGGCTTGTTCACAGCTCAAACCAGCTGCTTGTTTTACCTGGAAACACCTGAAACTGACCTTCAATAACTACAGTATTTAAATGCTACAGGCAGCCTGTGTAACTCAGACAAGATTTGACCCGAGTGCTGTCATAGTTACCCAGCATGCACCTGTGCTAGCTGCAGACACATCCATCTACATCAGAGAGGGTTTTAATGAGCTGCTCTTCATGTGGAGGGTTTGAGCCGGGCCGTCGGTCCCCAGAGCCCGGACGTCCAGCCTGCTCATTCCTGCATCCACACACACACACACACACACGCACACACACACACACACACACAAACACACACACACACACACACGCAAACACACACACACACACACACACACACACACACACACACACACACACACACACACTTGTATCCCCACAGCCCCCATGAATACACGTACATTAATACATGTTCATGTATGTGTAGGGACGGGGAAACACCCCTCCTCCCTCTTTGTCTCACCCACAGAGAGGTGTGCACACAGTGTGCTGTGTGATCAGAAGTGTCTCAAAGTCAGTAAAACGTTGGATTCTGTCCACTCATGATACCATCTTTGCTTTTATACACTGATACACGATTGATCTCCTCTGATGGGAGGCTGATGAGCTGCTGGACCTGTTTGTTGTACATCTGTTTGTTGTTGTACGTCTGTTTGTTGTTGTACGTCTGTTTGTTGTACGTCTGTTTGTTGTTGTACGTCTGTTTGTTGTTGGACGTCTGTTTGTTGTACGTCTGTTTGTTGTTGTACGTCTGTTTGTTGTACGTCTGTTTGTTGGACGTATGTTTGTTGTACGTCCGTTTGTTGGACGTATGTTTGTTGTACGTCTGTTTGTTGTACGTCTGTTTCTTGTTGGACGTCTGTTTGTTGTACGTCTGTTTGTTGTACATCTGTTTGTTGTACGTCTGTTTGTTGTTGTACGTCTGTTTGCTGTTGGACGTCTGTTTGTTGTACGTCTGTTTGTTGTTGTACGTCTGTTTGTTGTACGTCTGTTTGTTGGACGTATGTTTGTTGTGTGACATTTGTTTGTTGTACGTCTGTTTGTTGTACGTCTGTTTGTTGTTGGACGTCTGTTTGTTGTCTGACATCTGTTTGTTGTCTGACATCTGTTTGTTGTTGTACGTCTGCTTGTTGTACGTCTGTTTGTTGTTGTACGTCTGTCTATTGGACGTATGTTTGTTGTACGTCTGTTTGTTGTCTGACATCTGTTTGTTGTACGTCTGTCTATTGGACGTATGTTTGTTGTACGTCTGTTTGTTGTCTGACATCTGTTTGTTGTACGTCTGTTTGTTGTTGGACGTCTGTTTGTTGGACGTCTGTTTGTTGTTGTACGTCTGTTTGTTGGACGTCTGTTTGTTGTTGTACGTCTGTCTATTGGACGTATGTTTGTTGTACATCTGTTTGTTGTTGGACGTCTGTTTGTTGTACGTCCGTTTGTTGGACGTATGTTTGTTGTACGTCTGTTTGTTGGACGTCTGTTTGTTGTACGTCTGTTTGTTGTACATCTGTTTGTTGTAAGTCTGTTTCTTGTACGTCCGTTTGTTGTACGTCTGTTTGTTGTACGTCTGTTTGTTGTACGTCTGTTTGTTGTACATCTGTTTGTTGTACGTCTGTTTGTTGTACGTCCGTTTGTTGTACGTCTGTTTGTTGTTGGACGTCTGTTTGTTGTACGTCTGTTTGTTGTACGTTTGTTTGTTGTACGTCTGTTTGCTGTTGTACGTCTGTTTGTTGTACGTCTGTTTGTTGTACGTCTGTTTGTTGTTGGACGTCTGTTTGTTGGACGTCTGTTTGTTGTACGTCTGTTTGTTGTACGTCTGTTTGCTGTTGTACGTCTGTTTGTTGTACGTCTGTTTGTTGTTGTACGTCCGTTTGTTGGACGTCTGTTTGTTGTACGTCTGTTTGTTGTTGGACGTCTGTTTGTTGTACGTCCGTTTGTTGGACGTATGTTTGTTGTACATCTGCTTGTTGGACGTATGTTTGTTGTACATCTGTTTGTTGTTGGACTTCTGTTTGTTGTACATCTGTTTGTTGTACGTCTGCTTGTTGGACGTATGTTTGTTGTACATCTGCTTGTTGGACGTATGTTTGTTGGACGTATGTTTGTTGTACGTCTGCTTGTTGGACGTATGTTTGTTGTACATCTGCTTGTTGGACGTATGTTTGTTGTACATCTGTTTGTTGTACGTCTGCTTGTTGGACGTATGTTTGTTGTACATCTGTTTGTTGTACGTCTGCTTGTTGGACGTATGTTTGTTGTACATCTGTTTGTTGTTGGACGTCTGTTTGTTGTACATCTGTTTGTTGTACGTCTGCTTGTTGGACGTATGTTTGTTGTACATCTGTTTGTTGTACGTCTGCTTGTTGGACGTATGTTTGTTGTACATCTGTTTGTTGTTGGACGTCTGTTTGTTGTACGTCTGTTTGTTGTTGGACGTCTGTTTGTTGTACGTCTGTTTGTTGTACATCTGTTTGTTGTACATCTGTTTGTTGTTGGACATCTGTTTGTTGTACAAACACACACACACACACACACACACACACACACACACAAACACACTTGTATCCCCACAGCCACCATGAATACACGTACATTAATACATGTTCATGTATGTGTAGGGATGGGGATACACCCCTCCTCCCTCTTTGTCTCACCCACAGAGAGGTGTGCACACAGTGTGCTGTGTACATCTGTTTGTTGTACATCTGTTTGTTGTTGGACGTCTGTTTGTTGTTGTACGTCTGTTTGTTGTTGTACGTCTGTTTGTTGTTGTACATCTGTTTGTTGTTGGACGTCTGTTTGTTGTCTGACATCTGTTTGTTGTATGTCTGCTTGTTGTACGTCTGTTTGTTGTTGGACGTCTTTTTGTTGTACGTCTGTTTGTTGTTGTACGTCTGTTTGTTGTACGTCCGTTTGTTGGACGTATGTTTGTTGTACGTCTGTTTTTTGTACGTCTGTTTGTTGTACGTCTGTTTGTTGTACATCTGTTTGTTGTACGTCTGTTTGTTGTACGTCCGTTTGTTGTACGTCTGTTTTTTGTACGTCTGTTTGTTGTTGGACGTCTGTTTGTTGTACGTCCGTTTGTTGGACGTATGTTTGTTGTACGTCTGTTTGTTGTTGGACGTCTGTTTGTTGTACGTCTGTTTGTTATACGTCTGTTTGTTGTTGTACGTCTGTTTGTTGTACGTCTGTTTGTTGTACGTCTGCTTGTTGGACGTCTGTTTGTTGTATGTCTGTTTGTTGGACGTCTGTTTGTTGTTGTACGTCTGTTTGTTGTACATCTGTTAGTTGTACGTCTGTTTGTTGTTGTACGTCTGTTTGTTGGACGTCTGTTTGTTGGACTTCTGTTTGTTGGACTTCTGTTTGTTGTTGTCCGTCTGTTTGTTGTACGTCTGTTTGTTGTACGTCTGTTTGTTGGACTTCTGTTTGTTGTACATCTGTTTGTTGTACGTCTGTTTGTTGTACGTCTGTTTGTTGTTGTACGTCTGTTTGTTGGACGTCTGTTTGTTGGACTTCTGTTTGTTGTTGTCCGTCTGTTTGTTGTACGTCTGTTTGTTGGACTTCTGTTTGTTGTACATCTGTTTGTTGTACATCTGTTTGTTGGACGTCTGTTTGTTGTTGGACGTCTGTTTGTTGTTGGACGTCTGCTTGTTGTTGTACGTCTGTTTGTTGTACGTCTGTTTGTTGGACTTCTGTTTGTTGTTGGACTTCTGTTTGTTGGACGTCTGTTTGTTGTACGTCTGTTTGTTGGACGTCTGTTTGTTGTTGGACGTCTGTTTGTTGTTGGACGTCTGCTTGTTGTTGTACGTCTGTTTGTTGTACGTCTGTTTGTTGGACTTCTGTTTGTTGTACGTCTGTTTGTTGTTGGACTTCTGTTTGTTGTACGTCTGTTTGTTGTACGTCTGTTTGTTGTTGGACGTCTGTTTGTTGTTGGACGTCTGCTTGTTGTTGTACGTCTGTTTGTTGTACGTCTGTTTGTTGGACGTCTGTTTGTTGTACATCTGTTTGTTGTACGTCTGTTTGTTGTTGGACGTCTGTTTGTTGTCTGACATCTGTTTGTTGTACGTCTGTTTGTTGTACGTCTGTTTGTTGTTGGACGTCTGTTTGTTGTACATCTGTTTGTTGTACGTCTGTTTGTTGTTGTACGTCTGTTTGTTGTACGTCTGTTTGTTGTACGTCTGTTTGTTGGATGTCTGGTTGTTGTACATCTGTTTGTTGTACATCTGTTTGTTGTACGTCTGTTTGTTGTTGGACGTCTGTTTGTTGTCTGACATCTGTTTGTTGTACGTCTGTCTGTTGGACGTCTGTTTGTTGTACGTCTGTTTGTTGGACGTCTGTTTGTTGTTGGACGTCTGTTTGTTGTCTGACATCTGTTTGTTGTACGTCTGTTTGTTGTACGTCTGTTTGTTGTTGGACGTCTGTTTGTTGTACATCTGTTTGTTGTACGTCTGTTTGTTGTTGTACGTCTGTTTGTTGTACGTCTGTTTGTTGGATGTCTGGTTGTTGTACATCTGTTTGTTGTACATCTGTTTGTTGTACGTCTGTTTGTTGTTGGACGTCTGTTTGTTGTTGTACGTCTGCTTGTTGTTGGACGTCTGTGTGTTGGACGTCTGTTTGTTGTTGGACGTCTGTGTGTTGGACGTCTGTTTGTTGTTGGACGTCTGTTTGTTGTTGGATGTCTGTTTGTTGTTGTACGTCTGCTTGCTGTTGGACGTCTGTTTGTTGTTGTACGTCTGCTTGTTGTTGGACGTCTGTTTGTTTTTGGACGTCTGTTTGTTGTTGTACGTCTGTTTGTTGTTGGACATCTGTTTGTTGTACGTCTGTTTGTTGGACTTCTGTTTGTTGTTGTCCGTCTGTTTGTTGTCCGTCTGTTTGTTGTACATCTGTTTGTTGTACATCTGTTTGTTGGACGTCTGTTTGTTGTACATCTGTTTGTTGTACATCTGTTTGTTGTTGGACGTCTGTTTGTTGTCTGACATCTGTTTGTTGTACGTCTGTCTGTTGGACGTCTGTTTGTTGTACGTCTGTTTGTTGTTGGACGTCTGTTTGTTGTACGTCTGTTTGTTGTTGGACTTCTGTTTGTTGTTGTACGTCTGCTCTTTGTTGGACGTCTGTTTGTTGTTGTACGTCTGTTTGTTGTTGGACGTCTGTTTGTTGTTGGACGTCTGTTTGTTGTTGTACGTCTGCTTGTTGTTGGACGTCTGTTTGTTGTTGTACGTCTGTTTGTTGTTGGACGTCTGTTTGTTGTTGTACGTCTGCTTGTTGTTGGACGTCTGTGTGTTGGACGTCTGTTTGTTGTTGGACGTCTGTTTGTTGTTGTACGTCTGCTTGTTGTTGGACGTCTGTTTGTTGTTGTACGTCTGTTTGTTGTTGTACGTCTGCTTGTTGTTGGACGTCTGTTTGTTGTTGTACGTCTGTGTGTTGGACGTCTGTTTGTTGTACGTCTGTTTGTTGTTGTACGTCTGCTTGTTGTTGGACGTCTGTTTGTTGTTGTACGTCTGTGTGTTGGACGTCTGTGTGTTGGACGTCTGTTTGTTGTTGGACGTCTGTTTGTTGTTGGATGTCTGTTTGTTGTTGTACGTCTGTTTGTTGTTGGATGTCTGTTTGTTGTTGTACGTCTGCTTGTTGTTGGACGTCTGTTTGTTGTTGTACGTCTGCTTGTTGTTGGACGTCTGTTTGTTGTTGGACGTCTGCTTGTTGTTGGACATCTGTTTGTTTTTGGACGTCTGTTTGTTGTTGTACGTCTGTTTGTTGTTGGACGTCTGTTTGTTTTACATCTGTTTGTTTGTTCACAAAGTATGATCATGATAAGGTTGTTGTTTATAGGATTGCATTATTAATGAATTAGACTATCGTGAACTTTCACTGCTGTTCTGCCGAGCTCATGCTGCTGTCTCTGTTTAGCTAGCAAGCTCGCTCCAATTTGGCTAGCAGTGAGTGCAAGCCTAGCACAACTAATGGGATCATATCTGATCATTTGAGGAGCACTTTTGCTGAAAATATAAGTTTGCGTGTGCAACTCCTGAGGATACGCGTAACAACTGTTAGAAAACCATGAAATGCCACTCGTACGTGGAAACAAGCAGCATGGAATACATGATGTATACGAGGTGGACAGAGAGCATGCAGGGACCCAGCATCAGAGCTCTCTGAAACACATGGGTGCGGACGTAGAGAGGACTCCCCCGCTCCCTCCCCCTCAGGCCTCTCCTGATGAAAGTGAGGAGCAGATGAGGAGGGCTGCAGGAGAGGAGGAGAAACACTGAGTGACCAAAAGAAATAAAAGGAGTCTGACTGAGAAGACGGAGGCTGTGACAGTGATTGATGTGTGAGCGCTCGCCCTGATTCGCTGATTAAACCCATCAATCTATATGCAGAAGAGGTGTCCGATGCAAATAGGCCCAATCAGGCGGGACAAAACGGTTTTGTCAGGAAGTTATGGAAATAAGTAAAGGTAGGGCGGCGAGCAGGCGGCGATCTGACGCCGTGATGCTACAAATTAGGAGATTACACGCTCACCGCTCACTCCGCTCGCTGCTGCTGCAACGCTCAGATTGTTCTGCCATTCTTCTTTTCTCACTGAGTGGTCAAAGCCCGAAGACGGCGATCGCTACGATACACGGTACAGCCGCCCGGACTGCTACAGCTGCAGCAGTACTGAGAGAGAGGAGGGACATTGAACCTTTGAAAAGGGGCCTGCTGCAGTCTGAGAGCAGCAGCGTGTTTGTGAGGTCCGAGAGCAGCCGGGCCTTCAGCTCGTCTGTTTGTAAAAAGCGTTTCTGTCGGAGCCGACAGAAACTGAATCAGCTGTGAAGACGTCGACGCGTGAATCCTTCTTCTTCTTCTTCTGCTGTTTCCTGGACAGCAGCCTGACCCACTCAATATGTCACTCCTCCAATAACAGCATCCCTCTGAGGACGCTGTGTGTGTGTGTGTGTGTGTGTGTGTAATGGCCTCCCTCCCTCTCTCTCTCCCTCTCGCTCGCCCTACAGCCACTTGCGATGCGAATCACTTTAATTAAGTAACAAACTCTGTTGGCATAGTAACAGCCCTGCTCATCTATCATGGGAAAAAGTCTGTTAGACACACCGATTGCCTGGCAACAGCCAATGGTGGCGTGAGATGCGATGGTGACAAATTACACAGGATGCAGATGTGTGTGACGGTGGGCAACCACTTTGTGTGTGTGTGGTTGTTCACAAGCCAATCAAGGACACACAAACACACACTTCTTCTTTGCTAATTTAGTCAACACTGATGAACGACAAAAACTCAGACCGTCCGTCCGGCCGACGTCAGAGAGCTGGCGTCACGAGCTGCTGGAAAAAAAGATGAAAGAATTTTCTGTTTGTAAAATATAAAAAATGTAACTTTAAAAACAACATGTGATTTCTCTTCTTAAAGTCGACTGCTGGATCTTTTCTACTTGGTTAAACAGAACCAGCTAATCAGAAACCAAACATCATGTCATGTGTTCACCTCCTGTCCTCTCTCACAGCTGGTTAACCTCCCTCCTCCTCCTGAGCTGTGTCTGATGAACTCTCCTGCTGCTTCCAGCTCCTTCAGGCTGACCAGTGCCCAGTGTGATGAGCTGTTAGCTCGGATCAGTACCAGGATTTCTCTGATGGACACCAACTACCGGCGTTCTGTTTCAGCTGTGGAGCGCCTGTCCATCTGTCTCCGCTGAGCGGCAGTTTCACTGTATCTAGCAAGTCACACGTGGGCTGAGATCTGTCTCACTACAGCGCTATGAAGCCACAACAAACAGATGTTACTGAGACTTAATGACAATAAACAGGCTGAGAGGATGCTGAGAGAACTACATCAGGAGGCAGGGTTGTAGAGAGGCTGAGTTCATGCTCTGTCAGGTCTGTCTGAAAGACGACAAGAACACTACTTTAAAATGACTGTTTTTTGAATGGGGTTTGGTTTGAAGATTTTAGATGAAACATCAGGAGAATCTAAAAGACTTTCATGACACAACGTCCCGTGAATATACGCCAGAATTAAAAAATCTATTCATCTAACATCTATTCTGTCTTTAACTTGTTATACAATCCTGTAATGTGAAAATTTGCTTCACTTTTGTTCTGAAGTCTTTTTTACTAAACGTCCATAAATCCAAATGTGAATCATAAACCTAAATCTACAAACTAAAACAGTGTCCTCTTCTTTCCGGTGAGCGACGGAGCATTAGAGGCGTCAGAGGCTCGAGTGCACTCGGTGACTGTGTGTTGTTTTCCTGCAGAGACCTCGCAGACGGCAGCAGATGTAAAAGCTTTCATGAACTGGCTATAGGTTGACTCCCTGCTGTGCTGCAGCAATCAGAGAGAGAAAAGCAGCAACACTGACATTTATTCATATGAAAATGTCACTGATTATTACTTTAAAAGTTGTTGTAAAAGCCAAACGTGTGTGTGTGTGTGTGTGTGTGTGTGTGTGTTCAGACAGCAGCCTTCAATCACTCAGGGTTTCTTTATAACACGTCTCTGTGTTTTAGAGAGTTGAAGGTTTAAGTTGAAGTTCTTTATTTGTCACAATAATTACAGAGACGCAGACGTTCGAATACAGGCTCCTCCTGAAACGCTCAAACTGAACGTACAAAAGAAAATCACAGACAGGATGAGAAAGAGAGAAACTGGGACACAAAAAGAGACGATTTCTAAACACGTGAAAAACTGTACAAATATTAGATATTGTCTTGTGCTGGAACATTTATTATGAAGCTCTTTGGTTGGTGTTTTAAATGATTAATTATTGTAAAAATTAAAGACCACACACACACACACACACACACACACACACACACACACACACACACACACACACAGTCCTTGGCGTATCATGGTCTGCGCCTGTCTCAGAGTGTGCGGGGGGTTTCCATGTCGGCTGTGGTGCAGGCCTTTGCTGTCTCTCTCCACTGCACGGCCCCATCATAAACCCCCCCACCCTCACGCCTGGCGCTCTCTCCGGACGATGTGCTCACATGATGAAACTTATTCATCACATTTGAATTATTCTAATCAGTTAGCTGTCAGGCTAACTGCTGCGGCCGTCAGCGCGCCGCCATCGTCAAGCACCGTTTGGCTGCAGCTCCAGAAATTTATACTTTCCATAAGAACTCGTAAAACCTTCAAAGCATGACTGAGCGGGAGAGTCACCCCGCCCAGACGACACCCCCGCCCCAACAAGAGAGTGAGGAGGACAGACAACAAAGTCACTGTCAGACAAATAGACAGAATAATGTTCAGAAAAACAGATGCAAACACACTGAGGAGCATCGCCATCGTTTGTTCTCCTCAGCTCACAGATAAAGACGCTCACAGACCTCAGTCACAGGGTACCACCTGACACCGGGCTGTTCCTCACACGCTGAAACAGCCTGAGCTACCTCCTGCATTAACACAGAGAACAGAACACCATGAACATCATGAACACTGTAACCACCCCGAGGAGATGGAGACCAAAGGTTCAGCAGGACAGACAGAAATACAGGCTCCTCTGTCAGTTCAGTGAGTCTGTCATCATCACAACAAGCTCTTCTGTCAGACATGAACTTCATCTCATGTGCAGAGACTCTCACGTTTCATCGTCTCATGGATCAGAACCTGACGGCCATCTGAGCGTCTGACAGGCCTTTAGAAGCAGCTGCTCCTCTGACTGTCCGGTGACCAAAGACAGTATGGAGAGTTAACAGACTGAAACTTTGATGAGAAGTTTTCATTTAAAGTTTCGTTGAAACGTAATGACATGTTTACATGTTTCTCGTACTGATCGTCACCAACAATGCTTTTGTAGATATCCTTGGATCAATTTAGAGTTTGTGATTTACTGGAGACTTGTTTCCTTCACTCTTAACACGTTTGCATCTGTTGAAATGCTCCCTTGTTTATGTCCTCCCCCCTTGATGCACAGGATCTTTGAGCTAGCTGTAGTTATTGCCCACGTTTGTGTTTGAACTTCACTACCTGTGTTATTGCCATAAACACCAATCAATAATCAAAAAGTCCGTCCCTAGCTTCCTGTTTTTAAAGGAAACACCTACTAAAGTGGCGTGCTGCGAAATGTTTCATGGGACACTTGAGGTCAAAGAAACAGTCTGGATCAGATTTTAGAGTTACGCCTGACAGGACCAGGACAGATGGAGATACATATTCTACTGTGAAGTCTTTAGCAGCCATTCTCTGTAAGACCTGACTCCTGGGGCATTTACAGATGTTAGTCGTGAGGGTAAATGTTGCTTCCTGACGGTCAAAGGCTTCCACACCTGAGCAGGTTGGTTAGTTCGCTCTCAGCTCGTCCTCAGCTTCTGTCTGAGCTTTAACAGGAGAAGAAACGGGTCCTCTCATGTTCACCCTCTGAATCATTAAAGACTGATGCGCTCAGGTTCATAGTGTGATCTAAATGAACATGTTCAGGACACAGTCGTCCTCTGAAGGCGTCACCGTGTAAAGAGATGGAGAGTGACCTCCCCCCCATCAGACTGAAGAGCAGCTCTGTCTCATTACATCACATGAAAGCTTTACAGTCACGTCTAAAATAAAACATCAGGACGAGTCAGAGAGGACAGATCTGCTTTCATGTAAAGGATGTAACCTCCCACCCCGCTCCTCCCCCTCCTCCCCCAAAGGTGAAATAAGACTGTCACTGTGATGCGTCCGCTCACTCTTGATGAGCTCGGGAATAAATATGCAAAAAAGGGGGCTTCTTGGCGGCGAAAGAAGGGAGGAAAAAAGAGGCAATCAAGGATAGCCGCGCTCCCCGGCTGGACTATAAATCTCTGTCTGTTTCAATCGCCGGCGTGGCCGAAACGGTGTAAAACTCGAGCGGGGATGTCATCAATTTCTGTTAGCTCCTCTGTCCCTCTGTGCGGCGGGCGGCGGGCAGCAGTGATGGATTGATTTTGTCACTTGTGCTCAGTTCACAGTATGTTAACATGGAAGGGCAGAGCTGGGTTATGGAGAGAGGGTTATTAGAGGCTCTGCTGCCACCGGACTCCTCTCTCTCTGTTCATGTGGAGGTCTCTCGCTCTCTCTCCCATCCCTGTCACTCTGCCTTACACTCAATATACTCACCCCCCCATTCATCACACATCACCCCCTCCACATCTGCATCCACTTTATCTCTGCATACCTGCACCTCCACCCTCTTATCTCTGCCTGTCTCCACCTACTGTCTCCACCCCTGACCCACATGTGTCAACCAACTCATATCATATCTGTTCACCTACTTTTACATATCTACACCTCTGTTACAGACAAGTCCTACCTCCTCCATCACCTACATCTTTCTAATCGTACCTGCTGTTATCCTCCCCTTTCTTTGTCTCCATCTAACAACAGCTACACCCTGTGAGCGGCGGAGCCACTAAATGCTCCAAAGCTCTGACTGTAACGTTTTCTTAAACTCTGTGTGCTTGATTGACAGCTGTCTCAACCTCAGTCAGCCCTGCTGCTGAAACGTCCAACCACAGCTGCATCCCTCAGGTTTTTAAGTCTCAAACAGAATCTTCTTCTACCACCTAACTCCTCCCTCCTGTCTCCGTCCTCCGTGTGTCTGCATCAGACACCTAAGCCCACGACCAGGAGCTGGTCCTCTGGGAGCTGAAGGAGAAATCCAGCCTTCTGTAGGAGACAAAAGGAAAACAAGCTTTCATGATGAACGAAGCTCAAACTGAACCTTAAAGGATCTTAAGGTGGCACCATTACATCTGTATCAGGGATTGGTCAACACAACGGAAATAACAGTGCACATTCTTGATGTGTACACCTCGGGATCATTTCCACTCAAGTGCCATAATTACTGGGACGCTCGAGGACACAATTAAATCTCTAATGTCACAAGCTGCCCTTGAGTGGTCGCTGAGGGGAAGTCTATCTGTGAGGACGCTTCTCTTTAGAGTCAATGTTCGATTAGAGACGTACTAGACTTCATCCTCGACACCACTCCAAATACAGTCTAACAAAACAACCAAGCCAAACGAAGACGCAAAGTCAAGTCACGATGTCCAATGCAGACAAAAAGAAACAGTCTTACATGTCAATGATACAATGACTCCAACAGAATACGGTTAAAGTCACACAACTACAGGCCCTGGTGAGGTCAGAGAACAGGTTGCAGTCATAGTTGTTCCTGTTCCTGTGTGAAAGTCAGGAGGGAAACTTGACCACAATAGTACAGATATCGGGGTCCCTCAGGGTTCTGTTCTGGGTCCCCTCCTCTTTGCTCTTTACACCAGGTAATGTGGCTCTCTGAAGCTGTTTTCACACATGAAGTCTGAAGGTAGAGAGTTCAGCAGGAGAACTACTCTTTCATTACACAGGCCAACAGAAGAGCTACTGATTAGGGAATAAGCATGTATACATAACAAGTGGACAAAGCCACTGTGACATCACCAACTGGTCTACCAATTTGAAGCCTCGACTTTAGCTGTCGCCATCTTGTTTTTTTGAAGCCGGAGCTGCTGTGTGTCAGGCTGTTTGTTTGTCAGGGTGCTATCGCTGGAAGGTGTGGCCTGTCTGTCTCCATGTGAAGGCTGGCCTTCAGGGGTCAAAGTGCACTGCTGTAAAGGAAACACAGAAAGCTTTGAAGCATTCTTACTTTCATATTGTTTCCTGGTGTTTGTGTCTGACCTGACAGCGTGCCAAAGGACTGAACATATCACCACATCACTCATGGTGGCAGAGTGCATTGTGGGAGACGGTGGTAGAAATGTCAGTATTAGGGCAGGGGGGTAGTAAGTCAGGCAGATGCTGTAGCAGCAGCAGCAGTAGTATATTTCACTGATACTGATCTCATGCTCTCTGACAGTAATGGTACTTATGGTAATGTCCTCTGTGAACCAGACGTGGCCCCACGCAGCACACAGCTCCCCGACACCGCTCTGATTTAACACCACACACAGAACGGCCTGCTGCTGCTTATTGAGATTTTAAATTTCTACAGCAGTGTCAGTGATACGGACTCATCCGTCCATGAAGGGACATTTATGTTACAAACACTCGTGTTTTAAGATGTTTTAAAGTCAGAGTGAAATGTTCTCTTGGTTTGAAACACCTGCATTTTCACCACGACAACAGACAACAGGACATAAAGAGTAAATAACCTTTATATGAGAAACGTTGTCAGTCGTATCATTTCACCACAGTTTTCATACAACTGAATGTTTTCAGAACATTAAAACATATTAAACCATTTTACTTCACAGGTTAAAGACTCTTTCAATCAAACAGCGGTGAACCTGCACTGACGGAGCAGAGCCGCTGTCGCTTCCATTTAGAGTCCTGTTGGTGTTCCTGAGGTGAACTTCCAACTCTTCTTTAAGCTCTGGTTTGGTCTCCACCATTATACCTAGCTTATTAGATACGGATGCAAACTTTGTGCGTCTGCTGGAGCTGGAAACGCTGCTGTTTGTTTTTCAGGTTGTTAGCTTGTTGCCCAGAAAAGTAAAACAGAAGCTGAAAGATGCTAAAAGGCTCCGTGGAGCTGAGAGGGACGGCCCTGAGGGCAGCCTACAGCAGACCAGCAGCCTACATCTGCCTACAAAGTTATCTATCCAATGTGGGCGGGACTAAGGATTAGCCAATCAGCACCATGGGTGGAGCGGTAATAACACTTTCTTTTACTTACAGTTAATGTACTTGCTGCAGATCTCAGTCTGCTTCCTGTGACTACACAACAAAGGAACACCCCCCACCCCCCCCGTGAAACAATGACATTTTAAAGGACTGACTGGGAGGACAGAAAAAGAGTGAATTTTTAATTCTGCTTTCTTCAGAGAACCTTCCTGAGTCTGTAACCCCACAGCATCCATCTCTCCTCATCAGCCAAACACAGGCGGACGCCTCCCCCTCTCCCCCTCTCCCCCTCTCCCCCTTTCCTCCCTCTGTTTTTGAATATGTGTTTTCTGTTTATTATGAGCTGACTCGGTGCTTCATCATCCTGTGAAAATTCATATCTGCTGAACATAAGTGGGAGAAACAGCGGGGAATCAATCTTTTGTGCTCGGGCAGATAAACACAAGACACAATCAGAGAGAGAGGAAGATGGAGGGAGGAGAGGGGAGCAGAGGGGAGGAAGAGTAGGAGAGGAGGAGGAGGAGGAGAGGCCTCACCCCCTCGTCCCGGCTGTGATGGATAGCCGGGGTTCGCGCGTCGGGACAGTTTTATGTAAATGAGGAGGAATCCTGCTCGGCCTTGATGATTATGTGGAGATGTGAGTGATGTTCGTGACTCCCCAGGCGCTCCCACAGAGCCTTGTTATTCCTCTTCCTTCAAACCCCCCCTCCCCCCGGGGCGATTCACTGTGACCCCCTGGACGTCCCCCCCTCTCCCCCTCCTGCTGCCACCCTTACCCATCCTCTCTCCCCCTGGGGACCACGCTTCCTCCAAAAACACGAGAAAGAAATCAGAAAAACAGCTCAGAGTGAGACATCTGTTTCATTTACTTAACAAATAGTCTGTCAGGGAATCTGCCCTCGGAGCCTCCAACAGCAGCCAGGAGGTGGACGGGAGGACGGACGCTGAGTGAAGGAGAAACAGGAGGAGGAGGAGGGCGTCTCTCCTCCTCCTCCTCCTCCTCCCTGAGGTGTGTGAACATGTGACAGAGCTGTAAACTCTTTTACATCAATGAATGTGTGTGTGATACAACCTGTGTCAGACGCAGAGTTTTATGTTCTGTAAAGTCACCTGGTGAGCAGGAGGAGTGTTGTTTAAAGTCACACATGGTGATCTCAGGTGTGTCACCAGCAGGTGTAACGAAGCTAACCTTCATCTGGCCAACAGTGAAGACATGTGCGTACCAGCCCCTCTAAAGCTGACTGATGTGCAGCTTATATGCTGTCTGATTTATTATTTACTGTAAAAACAGGAAGTCTGATGTTGGAACATTTCTTGGTGAGACGTACTGACTCGCAGGTCCAGCACCACAGAGCCAGCTAGCTGTGTCCTCTTGCTTCCAGTGTTTATGCTAAGCTAAGCTAAAGCTCAAAAGACGTAGCACAGACATATGAGAGCTGAAACTACGAGTGAGTAAAAGTGTTTCTGCTCTCTGTCCCACTGGAGCCTCCATTCAGGCCTTGTCCAGGCTCATCCAAGGCCGGAGTTTAAAACGACTCAGAGTCACTCGATTCCTTTTCCGGCTCGACTGCTGAGGTCTCACATTAGCTTTAGCTTAATCTGTATAAACAGAAACCTGCATAGTGCAGATAACAATCCAGCTGTAGACACTTTAAACATGAGCAGCACACAGAAGGAGGTCTGTTATCGTTTATTGGTTATCCTGATACCTGCTGGCTGCACAGGAAGCCTCGGAAAGCTGTCCATCACTCCCAAAGGCCAAACCACTGACCACCACAGCCAGTGTGTTTGGAGGTTGGCTCTAGATAATTCTCCTACAGTGGAGGCAAAGGGTCTCCTTCATGGCCCGTATGAACAGGAGGAATGACAGACTCTCGTGTGCGTGTGGGCAGGGAGACGCTGAAAGATATGGAGCTAACAGGAAACAAAGCAGACAAGAACATACTGAAAGAAACAAGCAGGCTGCTGGGAAGAGAGTGTGTTGTAAGTGTGTGTTTACGTGTCATGGCTCTGAAACAATGAAGATCGGATCATTTTATGGGACAAAACCCTGACATGGCCAACAGCACTGAGTTGTGGCTCTGTGTGAGCATGAACACCAAGATGAAACAATGCCTCACAGACCTGAACCAGTCGTGCTGATGAGCTTCAGGGGCTGCAGACATGTGCATGTGTGCATGAATCCTTTGTCCTCTCGCCTCCTGCGTTACCTGTTCTGCTCCGAGTCGTCTGCAGACGAATATACAGGAAAGCTTTTTTGCATTTTTTTGGCAGTCTATCCGAGTCCTCAAAGTTTCCTTTACGATAACGAAAAACCATTAACTGCTGTCAAACAGCCGAGAAGAGAGATGATTTTTTTTATTGAAATAAGATTAAAATGATAAGTTTGACTGAGGGTTCCACCTGATAAAATATTTCAGCTCATAAGCGAGGTGTGGGCACAGGGATTAGAAGAGGAGAGGGAGAGGGGGAGGAGGGGGGAGACAGTAACACCAAGGAGAGAGAGGGAGAAATTCATAATGTATAATAAAACAAAAGGTGTCATGGGAAATAACAGTGATATTAAAATTAGAGGAAGGTGGGATCTATATGAAAAATGCAGATTTGAAAATGTAAATGATGATGAGGGAGGCGAGGACAGACGTGTGATAGTAAAGAGAGGCTGTCTGACTTTATGGAGGCTCACAGACAAATGATCACAGCTGACGGAGACACAGGCGTGACGGAGGTCAGAGCGTGTGCAGAGGAGCACTGTTAGTGAGAGCAGAGAGGTCATGAGGCTCACTAATAAAGACACTGTTAAAAATATCGACTAAATATTGACTCTAAAATGACAAAGCACAGTCTGACTGTATGAAGGTGGCTCAGAGAACTAATGTTTACAATATAATCAGGCACATTCAGACAAATAATACAACAATAATACGTATTATTATATAATAGAGTGTATAATATATAATACTATAATACTTACAGTATTTTCAAATCCTGTATCTCTAGTTTGCACGTTCATTTGTCTCATCTGGATCTTTTCCATCAGTGTTGTCCTGTAGTCTGTACGGATGCTAACAAATCCCTCTGGGTGATTAAAAACACTTCAACGTTAGCTCGTGTGTAGCTAGCAGCTCAATCTCAGTAAGAAGCTGTGTGTTAAGAATAAACTTGTTTTACTTCTTCTGTTTTCACTCAAGCAGCAACTTCTGTGGCTGAAAGATGAAGCCAAGACTGAAGTGACCAAAGCTACAGTTCCTCTGGTATCCACTTGAGGCTGTCTCCAGCAGTGAGTCAGTCCCCATAGAGCCCCATGTTAAACTTCACAGCAGAAATAAACATGTTTACAGCCTGGTACAAAAAACAGTTTGGGTCTCTATAGCTCGAGGTGATGAGCAGACCGCTTCTGTTAGTTTCCCGATCTCATAGAATCTCACTCTGTGGGAAACACTGCTGTTAAGTAGCTCATTAAAGGTTAGACACAGACTACATGACTGTAATAGTTTACCATTTTCTAAGTCCCCTCACTCCTCTCCAGCTCCACCCTCTCCACCAAATGTGGTCCCTTCAGGCTCCAGAAGAACCGACTTGGTGACAGCCAAAATGAAGTGGAGGCTTCAAAGAGGTGACGTCTCCGTGGCTGCGTCTATCTATGTTCATATCCATGTATGTGTGCACCAGGTACATTTAATCTCATTACATAGAATGTAGTAATAATGATGAAAATTGCAATACAAAGGTAAGTCATTGATGGTATGATGATGTGTACTACATGCAGAGTGATTGATGGGTTAACATACATACAGCATGTAGCTGTCAGCATGTCTGACTGTGGCCCATCTCTTCAGTATTAAATGACACGTTGCTCTCTCTGTTGTCTCTGTGAATATGTCATCATTACACTGCTATAGATCACATTGACCACTGTTTGGTGACCCCTCCTCAGGAGGAGGACAGAGACACCCCCCCCCCCCTTCACTGAGAGGGGAGGAAGAGTAAAAGGAGCCCCCCTTAGACCTGAGCCTCCCAGAGGGGCTCTGCTGCCACTAAAGAACGGTACAAGTTCAAGTTCCAGCCACTCGGCCCTGAAAGCTGACCTGGTCTGCTTCATGTCCTCTGTGAGCAGGAAGCCAAGGACACGAGGAGGCAGGCCGGGCACGAGCAGGCAGCACAACACAGAGACATGAGAGGATGATAGTGGAAGGGTCACCAGGATAACAAGAAATGTACGACATGTTTCTCATTTCAAAGGTGCATGTTGTCCACATGGGTTTTTATTTACAGACTGCAGAGTTATTGATGAAGAGTCCTACACTCACTTTCATCAAGAGGAAGGATGTCTGCAAGGAGACTCGTGTCTTATTACACAATAGCTGTGTCCCAATTCAGGGCGTATTTGAAGACTGATTGCGTCACAGTGTTGAAGGCTGTCCCATTTAGAAGACTCCTTCAGATGCAGCCGTCAAATGTGTCCTCCTTTTCCAGAAGCAACCACCGGGTGCATCCTTCATGGCACAATCTATCCCCAGATTCATTGCACACCAATTCAAATGGGATGGCGGACTCCCAAGGGGCTGAGGAATACACTTTAAATGTTTACGTTTTAAGTTTCAACTCAATTAAATAGCTGAGATACAAATGTTAAAAACAAAAGGGGCCTTGAGACAAATTATCTCTGATAACTAGTTAGCCTGCTAGCTAGGCGTCAGGAGCAGTATGTGGTGACACAAGGGCAAGGGCATGAACAGCTGGTGAGGCAAACAATCCTCCATAGACCAGGGGTCCGTTTCACAAAGCAGGTTTATTGAAAACTCTGAGTCTGTTAACCCTGAAATGAGGGAAACTCTGAGTTTTCCGTTTCACAAAGGGAGGTAACTTAAGCTCTCGGTCAGTTACCGTAGTAACAGACTCTATGAACCTAACCTGGTCGCGAGCAGGTTTTCTTCAGGAAACTCAGAGTTTCGCTCTGTCTCCTCCCTCTAGAATATAAAACCGATTCGGTTTTTTATTTATTTAAACTAACACATTCAGTTTAATCAACATAAATTATAATGTATGCGAAGTCAGCATCATGTTAGGGATAAAGCTAATGCACATTAAAACAGCCACTGAATTATATTTCATTAGATTAATATTTAAAATATGATTGAAGTGCTTCCATGTATGTTTTTTTCTCCCGCTGCATTGCTCCTAAATTAATATACATTTTAGCTTCCGGTCGTGATTAAGTATTAAATAAATAGACCAGTTTAAACTAGCGCATTAACTCGAGCAGCAGTTTCTTCCCACGCCGCTTCTCTCTCTTTTGCAGCTGCAGCCGTGTTACTTTGTTTTTCTAAAAACATGCTCGTATTCGCTGAACGTCCGCGTGAGGATTTCGAGCTCCACTGGTGTGACGTAGGAGGACCTCTTTTTGTGTACCGTTGCCATGGTGAATCGTGGTGTCGGGGCTCCATTAATGCTGGCTTTTTACAGTCAGCGTGCACGCACTTAACTCCGGGTGAACCTACTCAGAGTTGATTGAACTAACTCTGATCAGCTGTTCTGAAACCGAAAACTCAGAGTTTCCTATCTCAGAGTAGATCGACTCAGAGTTCAGGGTTAGACTCAGAGTTTGTTGAACCTGCTTTGTGAAACGGACCCCAGATCACCTCATTTCAGGTCGGCTTTAAAATCTACACAGATCATATGAATGAGGCATCCTCCGTGGACCATCTGAGACACAGCTTATAGCTTTAATCTTATAAATCCGGACAATGGACACATGAAGTAATTGACTATGTATCAGCCTGTATTTAAAATGTGTAACAATCTTTGTAATGGCCGATAGTAAACAGAGCCATAAGTAAACATGGCCGACGGTAAACATGGCCGATGGTAAACACGGCCGATGGTAAACACGGCCGATAGTAAACATGGTCCATAGTAAACAGAACCGACAGGAAACATGGGCGATAGTAAACACGGCCGATAGTAAACATGGTCGATAGTAAACATGGCTGATAGTAAACATGGTCGATAGTAAACATGGCCGATAGTAAACAGAACCAACAGGAAACATGGCCAACAGGAAACATGGGCGACAGGAAACATGGCCGATAGTAAACATGGCTGATAGTAAACATGGTCCATTGTAAACATGGCCGATAGTAAACATGGCCGATAGTAAACAGAACCAACAGTAAACATGGTCGATAGTAAACACGGTCGATAGTAAACATGGCCGATAGTAAACATGGTCGATTATAAACATGGCTGATAGTAAACATGGTCGATAGTAAACATGGCCGATAGTAAACAGAACCAACAGGAAACATGGCCAACAGGAAACATGGGCGACAGGAAACATGGCCGATAGTAAACATGGCTGATAGTAAACATGGTCCATTGTAAACATGGTCGATAGTAAACATGGCCGATAGTAAACAGAACCAACAGTAAACATGGTCGATAGTAAACACGGTCGATAGTAAACATGGCCGATAGTAAACAGAACCAACAGTAAACATGGTCGATAGTAAACACGGTCGATAGTAAACATGGCCGATAGTAAACAGAACCAACAGTAAACATGGCCGACAGGAAACATGGCCGATAGTATATATGGTGTAACAGTCAGAGTTGTGATGTTGCTGTAGTACCAAGAAGTACCACAGCGGGGTGTCTCCCTCCAGTTTTGCTGTGAGGTGCTAGAGTTAAGTTGTGGTCAGTCCTGATATATGACCTCGACCGACGTCCACTCTCTTCATTAACAAGTTGGTGCAGGTTATGCCGTTCATGTTCTACTCATGTTTTGATTATAGAATATCTATATATAGAATATGCCGTTGAGACCTGGCATTGTATGGTCGATGTTTAGTATTTCAAAATAAAGTGGAACTGTGGAAATCTCCATTCCCTCGTCTGTCGAGTCTTTAGGCTACTGGCTATTCCGGAGCACCGGCCAGCTCTTCAGAACTGTTTTTCTGCCTTCTGACAACCAGGAATGTATTCTTAGAGGCATTCTTGACCGTGTCCAAGCTCTGAACGAGCCCCTCCCAACATTTGTAGCCCATATGCTCAGTGAATTTAACAAATTAAAGAGCCCTCCTCCAGAGCAGGAACAAATTGAACTGATATGCAAACACTCTATGGAGAAGTACAGAGTTGCACTGTACAGGACCCCTATCCCCTCAGTGATGGACTTGTTGCTCCGAGCTCACGAGCTCCATGCAGTCCTTGGTCCAAGTGGCCACCAGCCTCCTCCTATGCATTGCAGAGGAATCCAGACCGAAAATGGCCGTGTATCCAGTGTATTTGGACAACATTTTTGTTGCTTCCCCCACCTTTGAGCAACCTGGTTGATCTGGAGGAAGTGCTCAAGAGACTCAAAGCTGCTGGTCTCTCTCTGAAGCTCAAGAAGTGTCAGTTCTGCTTAAACGAGATCACTTTCCTTGGCTACCGCATCACACCCACAGGTGTAAAGCCAGATCCAGACAACAACAAAGCTGTCAGAGAGTTCAAAACCCCATCCAATGTGAAACAAGTGAGACAGTTCGTCGGACTGACAGTATATTATCGTCGTTTTGTCCAAGACTATGCACGCCATGCTGAGCCCCTCCACGCACTCACCAGGAAAGATGCAGTTTTCCACTGGGATGACAAATGTCAAGACGCCATGGACATGTTGAAAAAATGTGTCACTTCAGCACGTGTCTTGAGATTTCCTGACTTTACTTGCCCCTTCTTCATTCATGCTGACGCTTGTTACCTTGGCCTTGGAGGGCCGAGAAGTTGTGGTGGCATATGCAAGTCGCTCCCTGCACAAAGCTGAATGCCCATACTCAACCCCCGAGAAGGAATGCTTAGCTGTGATCTGGGCTCTTGAACATTTCAGACCTTATATTGAGGGCCTCCATGTGACCATCTTCACGGACCACAGCAGCCTTAAGTGGCTTATGTCCCGCCCAAACCCCTCGGACCGACTAGCCCGTTGGTCTCTCAGACTTCAAGATTTTGACTTTACCATCGTGTACAAACCTGGCGTACACAACAGTGTGCCTGACGCCCTATCCCGCAACCCCCTACCAGCGTCTGGCGACATTCCCACAGATCGCCTGCCAGAGCACGCTGTCATTGGCAGCTTGGATCTCCGCACTCTGCCCCCAGTGTTGTTGGGAGATCGTACACATGTGAGACAACTGCAGCTGGATGACCCAGTCACAGGCCAGCTTCTCAGAGACCTTGAGCTAAACCCACAGGCTGACACTGACGACACCCCACAGTATGTCGTTTATGACAGTCTACTTTACTACAAACACGCTAAAGCCAGGTGTGGTTTGCATCCATTAAAGGAACTCAAACTCTATGCCCCCACATCACTCCGTCGCATCATCATCATCATGACCACCCCTCCGCAGGTGACCTCGGTGTTGCAGAGACACTTGCGAGGCTGCGGCTTAGGTTCTTTTGGCCAAAAATGGCTGCTGATGTCAAGCGATATGTCACCTCATGTTCAGTCTGTCAGCTCACCAAGCCGAGTCAGAGGAAACCTGCTGGTCTTATGGTGCCTATCACGCCTCAGAAACCCTGGGAATACACTGGAGTGGATTTTGTTGGGCCACTGCCCCGCACAGCATCTGGAAATGCCTACTTGCTGGTCTTTGTGGACTATTTCTCAAAGTGGATTGAAGTGTGTGCTGTCAGTGAAGCGACTGCGCAAGTGGCGGCTGGAAAGTTTGTTAGTGAAGTGTTCACTAGACATGGAGCGCCGACCTACCTGATCTCAGACAGAGGTTCGCCCTTCGTCAATGAGTTTTTTTGAGCATGTCATTTCAACCCTTGGATCTGTACACAGGCTCACCACTGCCTACCACCCCCAAACAAACGCGACGGAACGTGTGAACCGAACTCTCAAAACTGCCATACGTGCCTATGTTGGGGACAAACACACATCATGGGATAAGTTTCTCTCCCAGATCTGCTTTGCACTGCGTACTGCCCCCCACGAGAGCACTGGACTCAGCCCGTCAATGATGCTGTATGGTCGTGAGTTGGAAACCCCACTTGACCTCATAACACAACCTTCCTGTGGAGGCATGGACAACCCCGGTGTGCCATACCCAGAGGTTCTTAGGGCCTCCCTCCAGGAAGCCCATGACCACGCCCGAGCGACACTTGACCACAGTCACAACAGACAAAAGCACTACTTTGACTTGATTGATACATGTTTGATTATAGAATATAACGCTGTTGAGACCTGGCATTGTATGGTCGATGTTCAGTATTTCAAAATAAAGTGGAACTGTGGAAATCTCCATTCCCTCGTCTGTCGAGTCTTTAGGCTACTCCGGAGCACAGGCTAACTAGCCCCGCTGCCAGCTCTCTCTACCTACACCCAACAACATTACAATGGCTGATAGTAAACATGGCCAATAGTAAACACGACAGATAGTAAACATGGCCGATAGTAAACACGACAGATAGTAAACATGGCCGATAGTAAACACGACAGATAGTAAACATGGCCGATAGTAAATGTGGCCGACAGGAAATGTATTTGACAGAAACATGGCCGATAGTAAACACAGTCGATAGTAAACATGGCCGATAGTAAACACAGTCGATAGTAAACATGGCCGATAGTAAACACGACCGATAGTAAACATGGCCGATAGTAAAGAAGACCAACAGTAAACATGGCCGATAGTAAAGAAGACCAACAGTAAACATGGCCGATAGTAAACACAGTCGATAGTAAACACAGTCGATAGTAAACATGGCCGATAGTAAACACGACCGATAGTAAACATGGCCGATAGTAAAGAAGACCAACAGTAAACATGGCCGATAGTTAAAAGGACCAACAGGAAACATGGCCGATAGTAAACATGGTCGATAGTAAACATGGCCGACAGGAACCATGGTTGATAGTAAACATGGCCGACAGGAAACATGGCCGATAGTAAACATGGCCGATAGGAACCATGACAAATCTTCATGTCGATTTGGGGCCAGCAAGGTTTGTTGTTGAACTGTTGTTTACTTTACATTATGTGATTGACTGATAAATAAATGACTAGCATCGCAGTATCTTGCATATAATGCAATATTTTGCAAACCCTCTGTCCTTTGGTGATCCTCTGCACATTTTCTTTGTTTGATTGCAAGGACCAAGGCTCTTTTTGGATTATTTATCCAGCTTAGCCACAAAAGACTAGCCACAAAAATAAAACTTTTATAAGGTCCTAACAGGTTGGGAAACTTCTGGGATGTTTCCAAATATCAACGTGGATGGAAGTAAAACGTTTGTACAGTGCTTTTCCTCTTAGCACTAAAGTGGAACCCTATGTTTATCAATGTGAGACTTTTGGGCCAGTTAGCTGAAATGCTCGATTAATACCACCCAGGTATCTTCTAGAAACAGAAGAGGAACTCAGCCAGCATCCATGAAAGTTCCTTTGAGTTATCAGGACCAACAACCTGATGTTTCTGTCTGTGTTTAGGACCTGAGGCCTGCTGTACCTCATACACTGTCCACACATCCTCTTCACTGGAAGATTTCACCAACATCATGAAGAGAATCTGCCAATTACCACCTGTCACAGCTCTGTTACGGCTCTTCTGAGGCTTAATGAACCTTGTTAACCTCATTCTGAAACAGCAGCAGCATAAATGGACAGTCGCCGGCTCTGTGATGCCACTTAGTCGACAGTGATGCTTCAGCCATTAGCTGCAGCTGCAGACAGTCACAAGTGCTCTTAACTGCTCTCCTTTTTGGATAAAAGGGATTCTATTTTTTGCCCATTAGCGCTGGCATTAAGAGCTATTATTTGCCTTTACAGCGATAACTATCCCCTTTCACGTCACCCGTCATTGCTGTTATTATCCTGAGTCAAACTTGAAAGGACACAGGGACGTTTAACAGGCTGCAGCCCGAGTCTGTTTGGCTGAAGGAACGTGGGGAGAGAGGGTAGGAAAGGAGGAGATGCTGAGCTGTTTATCCTCAGCGTGGCATGAAGTGGGAATAAAGACACTCAGGAAGTCTCCTGACCTGATCATGAGAGGGTTCTCTCTCTTTATCCTGCAGGAAACTTCAGTTTGAAGCTGCTCATCAATGAAACAATGTTTCCTGTTGGAGTCAATGGGGCTGTAGCTGAAGTGTAGCAGGGAGAGATTTGGGATTATTGAGTTTGATATAAATTTCATTTGACCAGGCCACAGACAATGTCAGGCAGGGTGTGGTAGACCGACGATAGATGCCCTAACGATCCCTGAACCCTCCCAGGACCTCCGAAACACTTGAAAGAATAAATGACCCGTCTCGTTTTACCCCCCCTGTATGTGCACATATTGCTGAGTGGGCAGGGAGCCACGGTGAGGGGCGGCTAGGATGGCACAGGGGCTGGCCTCACCTGTAATGGCATCTCTCAGCCTTTCTGTATCGATCAGCTCTGCCCCCGAACGCTCGTCTGGGCTCCGGGCAGTGGGCCGGGGGGGTGGGGGCGTGGATCTCGTTGCCACGATGCCCTTGGTGAAGGCCGGTGTCCAGTGACAGAGTGGAGTGAGAGAGAGGGGAGAGCAGTACAGTACACACAGGACATCATCTGTGGACCTGAAAACACACGCACACACACGCGCACGCGCACACACACACACACATGCACACACACACACACACACACACACACACACACACACACACGTTTAGGGTTTTTGCAAAATTTGCAAATAAATACTAAAAACATTCCCCATCGAACTAAATGGAAAATCAAAGAAAGCAGATCTGAAACAAACTTGTCTCGCAGCTTAAAAGAATCTCAGGCCATGTTTCTTTAAACTTTGTCATGAGTGTGTGTTGGGCGGAATGTTCCGGACTGGAGTGGATGATGTCATCGTTAGAGTGGAGAGCAGCTTTAGCAAAACTGAAAAATCTTTCTAACACTTTGCTCTGCAGCCCACAATGTTTACTCCACACACATAATTTGACCCCAAAGCTGTAGGGAAACTTCTCTGTTAGTTTATATACGAGTTTAAAGTCAAATGGATTTAAAGTTTTGTCACAGAGAGCTTCAAAGCAACAGGAGTCCTGACCAACTGCCCACCTGCTCCAATGTTATATGACACTAGAAATTTCTTGGTAGCACTTATTCAATCTGCTCCTGTGTAGTCGGTGAAGTCTTCAGGTTTTTCTCTCTTAAATCTACAGTCTAAGCTGTTTACTGATGCTTCTACATCTCTCCTGATGGCCCTTATTTGTTCCCCAGGAGACCCCAATCGCCATAGCAACTGTATGTCTTTGGCCTATGAAGCCATCATACAGACAATATGGGAGCTTTCAAACTCCAACAGTTCCTACATTTTAAAGACCACACACATACTGTTCTACTGTGAGCTAAACTTTAAATTGTTACCTACACTCTCTGACACGTCAACATGTTAACAAGTTATCAGTTAATAAGTTATTACAGCCAAGTTCCTCTGTTTGAAACAACGTACCTGAAAGATGGAGAGAGACAATTTCAGAATGGGACCTCTTTAGTTGAATGAGGAAAACACAGGTACATGATATGTGGGGCGAGACAGAAGCAATCGACCTCAGACTGCGATTAAGACTAACAGATCACAGATCAAAATTACAGGAGGTTTTAGCAGTAAGAAAAAAGGTTAACCCGAACACAGTTCAAGAATTTTAACCATTTTCAGCTTGTAATTGTTTTTAACACTTTTCAAAGGTTGAAACAAATGTATCCATAAACGAATGATATTTTCAACCGAATCAGATTTAAACACCAATACAGACCATGGATTTAATATGCTTTCAAATAAGTAACAGACTACAAGCCTGTTATCTTTTACGATATCACAGACGCTGAAAGGACAGAGACTTGAACGATTTATGACTTCAGCGGAAGTAGTAAAATGAAACCTATATCACGCTGAGGTATTACACAGATATCAGCGAGCATACTTTCAGATATCGGTGCCATGTTCTCCTCTCTTCTTATTTGGTAATAAGTTGACCATTTGGACAAAGTGACTCCTTCTCTCAGGGTCGTCGTTTCAGGCAGCTCTCAGCAACAAGTGAAGGAGACGCCAAGAACACAGAGACAAAGGATCAGCGAGGCGCTCGCAGAGACAGAGCAGAGAGATCCACGCTGAGGACGTTTAAAGACTTTAATCTGATCTGTGAAGGTCTGGAGCAGATAAACAGACGAAGGTCAGGGAACACTTATAGAAAGAGTCAGAACAGTGAAACACTGTGTACACTGTCATAAATACATCCAGGGAGTGTTTATCTGGATGAGGAGGGGGGGCGGGGGGTCTGTTCGTCCAAGCCTGGCATCCTGTTTCTGCAGCGAGGTGTTAACCGAGTGAGAAACGCGACGCCCGATAGGACGACTGGCTCGCCTCCACCTCCTCCCACCGACGCCCCCCTCGTCCTCATCTGATGTGTCAAAAAGAAAAAAGAAGAAGTGAGGAGCGGCGAGACGGGGTCACCGGGGAGTACACACACACACACACACACACACTGAGGATGTACACAACACTAACACACACTACAGACAGTCTGTGTGTTTATATTCATGTGTTCATGTACAGAGATCCTGATTCTCTGCAGAGATGCTGAACACAGCCTGTGTGTGTGTGTGTGTGTGTGTGTGTGTGTGTGTGTGTGTGTGTTCATGTTCATTCCTACCTTTGTTTAGACCACTGTGTGAGGACTCCTGTGCTCATTTGTTCAAGATTAAAGACTGAGATTTAAGAGTTTGACCCGTGCTTTGTCTTTAAAGTTTGATTTATCTGTTAATGAGCTCCAGTTCTCTGCAGGGAGAGGAGCGTCATGTCTCTTTGTCTCTTTGGTGATAGAAGATAAATCCTCTACTTTCAGGATGAAGTGGACGATTGAAATGTTCTTAACGTGGAGGATGAACGCAGGACGGGCTGTTGTCTCTGTCCGGGAGGACACTGCAAACGCTGCTGCAGTTTGGTGACTATTTTAACATCTTTTGCTTTGACCCGGATTAGCAGAAGTTCTGTTTGAGGCTGCAGGTGGAGGTAACCTGCTTGTTCCTGTCATCAGAACAAAACCACAGAGACAAAATAAGCAGTGTAATGATGAACTACATATAGAACTAAAAGTAATATCACTGTATTATATGGCTTACATCACACATGGTAGCTCTGATACGATACACAGATCTGAATCACAGAGTTAAAGAAGTCGTCCTATAATCAACTGATGGATGTTACAGAAGCTGGCAGAGAAGAGGAATGAAAAAGCCGCCTGCAGATAGTGATCAGAGTGATGTTATCTCCATGTTCATCATGAAAAGCATCGCACCCTCCGCACGATGTCTGAACACCTGCTTCTGTTCCCGTCTCAGGTTCACGGAGTCATCTGAAACGAGCTCTTTGCATGCGTTCAGAATAAACCAAAGGAGTGAGTAGACGCTGTGGTTCAGATAAAGAATGTTGCTGTCCATCCATGAGCAGGAGACCAGCCCTCTGTATTACTCACAGCTGCTGCTCCCTCTTTAATGCTGATTGTGGAGGAAATTCCCCATCAAGCCAACATTTAGCTTCATCATGAACAGAAACTGGACCCCTCAGCATGATTACACGTGTGTGAGAAGGGTTCAGTCTGTTTCACACTCCAGGTGTGGAGATGAAGGTGTGACGGCCTCCAGATGTCACTGATGAAGAACAACGAGCTGCTCACTGTGATCACATTACTCTTATGGTGATGTGACCGTGATGGTGGTAACAGTGATGATGTGATGATGATGAGACGGTTAATGATGGTGATGATCTTCCTCTTCCTGTTCTCTTTCACAATAATCACAGCAATCATCAGCCTTTGTTCTGTTCAGTGTAAAACAAAGAGCTCTGATTAGTGAGTCCATCACACACACACACACACACGCACTGTTTAAAGACTTTCACCCTCACACATCGAGTCTCTTTCTGTTCTTTAACTTCAGATGATTCTTTGAAATACTTTGACTCATCAGACAGCAGCACTGATATCTGTGCTATCATACAGGAGACGCATGTAAACAAACAGCAGAAATATATCAGACACTCACACTGACATGAACAAAGGATCAAAATGAGCCTGGTACTTTAAAACACAAGACAAATGATCTGTGCTGTTTGTCTGACTGAAGTGGATTGGACACTGAAAAACAACAAGTAGAAGCAGACAGACAATAATCAGTGTTTCATTAGCTCACCAGGCAGAAAGTGTCTCACAGACAGCTTAGAGCCCAGCACACACCAAACCAACATCAGAGAATAGCAGAGATGAAGTCTGACTTGTGTGTCGCTCTGAATCTGGGCCCAGAAGTTTCAGTTACCTACTGTGCGAAGATGACGTCCAACACTAACTAGCTTGTACATTCTGTGAGTAAAGTCCAGTTATTGTGCGTAGAAAATTATCAATCCAAACTCCATTAAAAAAATGAGCATTTTAAAAGTTGTCGTCTTGAGTTTCACTGTATCCATCAGGTCACATGTGGGCTGGGGTCTTACTACAGCGCTACGAAGCCAGAATAAACAGATGTTAGATTTAATGACAATAAACAGGCTGAAAGGATGCTGAGTCAGGATGCAGGTCTGTAAACAGTCTGAGTTCATGCTCTGTCCGGTCTGTCTGCACGACGACAAGATCACTACTTTAATATGATTGTTTTTTGAATGGAGTTTGGTTTGACCATTTCTGATGCAACGTCAGGACTGCAGGAGAAACAGTGACAGACTTTCATCACAGTGTCACACAGTGTGTCGCTGGAGAGGAAAAGGTTTTTAATTGCATCCTTGCTTTGACTTTTTGATAATAATAATATTGATTTAATAATAATAGTGATAATAATCATGATAACAACAGTAATGATGATGATGACAATAATAGTAATAATAATAATGATAACAATAATAATAATGATGATGATGATGATAATAATAGTAATAATAATAATGATAACAATAATAATGATGATAATAGTAATAATAATAATGATAATAATAATAATAATGATGATGATGATGATGATGATAATAGTAATAATAATAATGATAACAATAATAATAATGATGATGATGATGATAATAATAGTAATAATAATAATGATAACAATAATAATAATAATGATGATGATGATGATGATGATGATAATAGTAATAATAATAATGATAACAATAATAATAATGATGATGATGATGATAATAATAGTAATAATAATAATGATAACAATAATAATAATAATGATGATGATGATGATGATGATGATAATAGTAATAATAATAGTAATAATAATAATGATAACAATAATAATAATGATGATAATAGTAATAATAATAGTAATAATAATGATGATAACAATAATAATAATGATGATGATGATAATAACAATAATCATAATGATTTTTTTTACAATGCACCTCTCAAAGCCAAAGTTACAAGGCGCCTTGCAGGCACACAATGTGCCATTCAAGAAATCTGCCTGGCTGTTGGTCTGAACACATTTACAGTCACACTATGGTACAATTGTACAAACCAGCCTATATGGAGGTGGAGGGGAGAAGGAGAAGGAAGAAGGAGGGAGGAGGAGATCAAGGGGAGGTGGAGGAGGAGGAGGAGGAGGAGGAGGAGGAGGAGGGAGAAAATGGCACTTGATTGGTGACAAAAGATAACAAGAGGTGGCTGCAGGGAGTCTCCAGAACTCAGAGTGGTGTGAAAGGACCCCATCTGGTTCCTCCTCAGACGCTGAGGAGACGCAGATAATAGGACAAACACACACACACACACACTCACTCTCTCTCTCCCCTCGCTCGGCCTGACCAGTCCCGGGTGGCTTCATCCTCCGATCCCCCAAAGAGCTCTCGCCAGTCGTCTCCTCTCGTTCTCTTCGGCTCAACCAATTTAACGTGAGAAAGCGAGAGGAGGGCAGCAGCAGAGTCCATCTGTGTGTGAGAGAGGAGAGAGGGCGACCCCCCCATAGGAGGACTCTTTACATTACACTGCAGACATCTTCATTGAACCACTTCCTGTGCTCATGACTGCAGTAATGTCTCCTCAGAGAAACACTGAGGAACTACGTCGTCAGGATAAGCTTACTGCTCAACCTCTCTATGTAATGATAACATAAGCCATAATTAAAAGGCAACTTCCTGTTACGTTTTATTTTGAAAGTCTCAGTATTTAGTTTCCGCCACAGAGCAGGCTGCTGTGTTTCAGATCATGTTTAATGTTGAAGGATGGAGGTGAGAGATACAAGCTCTTTGTAGTCTGACAGGTAATAAAGTAGTCTGGAGCAAATGAAGAGTCCTGGATGTACTCTGAGGTCAAAGGTGATTCGAAGGATAGAAAAGGGAATCTACTTTTTCACACGTCTGTCTGTTTCCACCGGATACTGATTGTTTTGGCCTCTCCAGGCCTCTGTAGTTGTTGCAGAAGACGCAATAAGAAACGAGTCTGTTCTGCTCTCACTCACTCATCGGTTCTGAATGTAGGAGACTGAAATAAAGTAAAGGGTCGCCAGTCAGACAGGTGAGACACCTGTACAGTGTATGTTTGAATGTGTGATTATCTCACCTGGTGAAATAAACATGTTCCCTTTAATGAGTAAAAGGTGATGTTTCAGGTCATCACAGAGTTTAATGTGTCTCAGTCAGCCAGGATGGGCCTCTCCTGCTTCTGCATTTAAACCAGGAACAGACCTGTACAGACACAATACACACCTGAGAGAGAGAGAGAGAGAGAGACGGAGAGAGAGAGAGAGAGAGGGAGAGGGAGAGGGAGAGAGAGAGAGAGAGAGAGAGAGGGAGAGACGGAGAGAGAGAGAGGGAGAGAGAGAGAGAGAGAGAGACGGAGAGAACATTAAAACCAGGAACAGACCTGTACAGACACAATACACACCTGAGAGAGAGAGAGAGAGAGAGAGAGAGAGAGACGGAGAGAGAGAGAGAGAGAGAGAGAGGGAGAGAGAGAGAGAGAGAGAGAGAGAGAGAGAGAGAGAGAGACGGAGAGAACATTAAAACCAGGAACAGACCTGTACAGACACAATACACACCTGAGAGAGGGAGAGAGAGAGAGAGAGAGGGAGAGAGAGAGAGAGAGAGAGAGAGAGAGAGAGAGATAGGGAGAGAGAGAGAGAGAACATTAAAACCAGGAACAGACTTGTACAGAGAGAATACACACCTGTGCAATCCGCGCACAGCACGGAGACAGGCCTCCCTTCTTCAGCTACAGGTTGATGACGGCCCTCCTGCAGCTCTCTCTCTCTCTCTCTCTGTCTATCTCTCTCTCTCTCTCTCTGGTGGCCGATCACCACAGTGGCTGTGGCGAACACGGAGGTGATAACAGCTCTGGCTCTCGCTCTGAGTGTGTGAGCTCGCTCTGAGTGTGTGTGTGTGATCCTACTTCCGTTGTGTGTTTGGACCGAAGACAGGTGAACTCCTGGGGGGGGGGGGGGATATGTAAAATACACCTGTTTGTGTTGCTGTAAACACGCACACACATACTGAAAGATGTGGTCGTGTTGTGTGTTCAGAATTGAGGGAGCCCTGTCCACTCACTACACAAGACACATTGTGTGTGTGTGTGTGTGTGTGTGTGTGTGTGTGTGGAGAGATGCCACACTGTGAAGATTATTTAGTGCCATCCTGCCCCCCCCTTCCTTGTTGTGAATAATTCAGGCCTCCCCTCATCGCTCTCATCGCTCTCATCGCTCTCATTATAAATATTTCAGCCTCGGTGACAGCCAACGCTCGTCTCGTGCGACAACCGGGAGAGATGTTCACACAGACAAGGTGTGTGAGTGTGTGTGTGTGTGTGAGAGAGAGAGAAACCTACACACAATGGAAGAACTTCGTCTGTGTGTGTGTGAGTGTCTGCTTCATTGTACCCTATTAGCACAGGTGTCGCGTGTTTATGTGTGTGTATATATATATATATACATGTGTGTGTGTGTGTGTGTTGTCTGCATACACGTGTGTGTTTGTACCGATGTTAGGGACATGATGAGACTGATACATCTATCACAAAGAGGACTTAAAGTATCCCACAATGCATCTTGAAAAGTAGAACTGATGGTCACTAACCCAGCAGTGTATCCCATGATGCACTGGGCTGAAGGAGCTCTGTGCAGTCCTGCAGTACCTCTCCTATAGTGAGCAGGGAGGAATGATATGAGACACTATCCAACAGTAACTGTGGTCACACACCTGTGCAGGTGTGTTTCTCTCTGTAACTGACGGTTTTCTGCAGCATCTCAGTGAAACAGGAAGTGAAAGTGTTTTTTTTGTAAACAGGAACAGGAAGAGTCCTGTGAGCTGTGAGAGTCACACTCAGTCCTGCTCTGATCCTCTCACTCTGCTGTTATTTATTTCCATCATCTGTCTTTATACTGCTCACCACAGAGGGCTAAGAGGAGTGTGTGTGTGTGTGTGTGTGTGTGTGTGTGTGTGTGTGTGTGTGTGTGTGTTTGAGACAATAGCAGACAGCCATCTCCAGACGTGGAGCGGTGAGGCGGCTGATGAGGAGATGAAAGAATGATTCCTTTGTGCTCAAAGAAACATTCACCAGCACACACCAGTATGAACCAGTACAATGACCAGCACCAGACTACACACACACACACACACACACACACACACACACACACACACACACACACACACACACACACACACGCACACTCTGGTCTGTGAATGAACCGACTGCAAAGAGAAATTAAAGTTGCAGCAGATAAACAAGGATGATGTTTCAGAGCTTTATTTTACGATATTATAAACTACAGTGACAAGGGCCATGTCACTGCCAGCTCAGGTTGTTGTTCTGGGTGTTCTGGTTGTTCTGAGTGTTCTGGGTGTTCTGGTTGTTCTGATTGTTCTGGTTGTTCTGGTTGTTCTGGGTGTTCTGGTTGTTCTGGTTGTTCTGGGTGTTCTGGTTGTTCTAGTTGTTCTGGGTGTTCTGGGTGTTCTGGTTGTTCTGGGTGTTCTGGGTGTTCTGGGTGTTCTGGTTGTTCTAGTTGTTCTGGGTGTTCTGGTTGTTCTGATTGTTCTGGTTGTTCTGGGTGTTCTGGTTGTTCTGGGTGTTCTGGGTGTTCTGGTTGTTCTGGTTGTTCTGGTTGTTCTAGTTGTTCTGGGTGTTCTGGTTGTTCTGGTTGTTCTGATTGTTCTGGGTGTTCTGGTTGTTCTAGTTGTTCTGGGTGTTCTGGTTGTTCTGGTTGTTCTGGGTGTTCTGGTTGTTCTGAGTGTTCTGGGTGTTCTGGGTGTTCTAGTTGTTCTGGGTGTTCTAGTTGTTCAGGGTGTTCTGGTTGTTCTGGGTGTTCTGGTTGTTCTGGTTGTTCTGGGTGTTCTGGGTGTTCTGGTTGTTCTGGGTGTTCTGGTTGTTCTGGTTGTTCTGGGTGTTCTGGTTGTTCTGGGTGTTCTAGTTGTTCTGGTTGTTCTGGGTGTTCTGGTTGTTCTGGGTGTTCTGGGTGTTCTAGTTGTTCTGGGTGTTCTGGTTGTTCTGGGTGTTCTGGTTGTTCTGGTTGTTCTGGGTGTTCTGGGTGTTCTGGTTGTTCTGGGTGTTCTGGTTGTTCCGGGTGTTCTAGTTGTTCTGGGTGTTCTGGTTGTTCTGGTTATTCTGGGTGTTCTGGGTGTTCTGGGTGTTCTAGTTGTTCTGGGTGTTCTGGGTGTTCTCGGTGTTCTGGTTGTTCTGGGTGTTCTGGGTGTTCTGGTTGTTCTGGTTGTTCTGGGTGTTCTGGTTGTTCTGGGTGTTCTGGGTGTTCTGGTTGTTCTGGGTGTTCTGGTTGTTCTGGTTGTTCTGGGTGTTCTGGGTGTTCTGGTTGTTCTGGTTGTTCTGGGTGTTCTGGTTGTTCCGGGTGTTCTAGTTGTTCTGGGTGTTCTGGTTGTTCTGGTTGTTCTGGGTGTTCTGGGTGTTCTAGTTGTTCTGGGTGTTCTGGGTGTTCTGGTTGTTCTGGTTGTTCTGGGTGTTCTGGTTGTTCTGGGTGTTCTGGGTGTTCTGGGTGTTCTAGTTGTTCTGGGTGTTCTGGGTGTTCTGGTTGTTCTGGGTGTTCTGGGTGTTCTGGTTGTTCTGGTTGTTCTGGGTGTTCTGGTTGTTCTGGTTGTTCTGGGTGTTCTGGTTGTTCTGGTTGTTCTGGGTGTTCTGGTTGTTCTGGGTGTTCTGGTTGTTCTGAGTGTTCTGGGTGTTCTGGGTGTTCTAGTTGTTCTGGGTGTTCTAGTTGTTCTGGGTGTTCTGGTTGTTCTGGTTGTTCTGGGTGTTCTGGTTGTTCTGAGTGTTCTGGGTGTACTGGTTGTTCTGGTTGTTCTGGGTGTTCTGGTTGTTCTGAGTGTTCTGGGTGTTCTGGGTGTTCTAGTTGTTCTGGGTGTTCTAGTTGTTCAGGGTGTTCTGGGTGTTCTGGTTGTTCTGATTGTTCTGGTTGTTCTGGTTGTTCTGGGTGTTCTGGTTGTTCTGGGTGTTCTGGGTGTTCTAGTTGTTCTGGGTGTTCTGGGTGTTCTGGTTGTTCTGGGTGTTCTGGGTGTTCTGGTTGTTCTGGTTGTTCTGGGTGTTCTGGTTGTTCTGGGTGTTCTGGGTGTTCTGGGTGTTCTAGTTGTTCTGGGTGTTCTGGGTGTTCTGGTTGTTCTGGGTGTTCTGGGTGTTCTGGTTGTTCTGGTTGTTCTGGGTGTTCTGGTTGTTCTGGTTGTTCTGGGTGTTCTGGTTGTTCTGGGTGTTCTGGGTGTTCTAGTTGTTCTGGGTGTTCTAGTTGTTCAGGGTGTTCTGGGTGTTCTGGTTGTTCTGGGTGTTCTGGTTGTTCTGGTTGTTCTGGGTGTTCTAGTTGTTCTGGGTGTTCTGGTTGTTCTGGGTGTTCTGGGTGTTCTGGGTGTTCTAGTTGTTCTGGGTGTTCTGGGTGTTCTGGGTGTTCTGGTTGTTCTGGGTGTTCTGGTTGTTCTGGTTGTTCTGGGTGTTCTGGTTGTTCTGCTTGTTGTGGGTGTTCTGGGTGTTCTGGTTGTTCTGGTTGTTCTGGGTGTTCTGGTTGTTCCGGGTGTTCTGGGTGTTCTGGGTGTTCTGGTTGTTCTGGTTGTTCTGGGTGTTCTGGGTGTTCTGGTTGTTCTGGGTGTTCTGGTTGTTCTGCTTGTTGTGGGTGTTCTGGGTGTTCTGGTTGTTCTGGTTGTTCTGGGTGTTCTGGTTGTTCCGGGTGTTCTAGTTGTTCTGGGTGTTCTGGGTGTTCTGGTTGTTCTGGGTGTTCTGATTGTTCTGGGTGTTCTGGTTGTTCTGGTTGTTCTGGGTGTTCTGATTGTTCTGGGTGTTCTGGGTGTTCTGGGTGTTCTGGTTGTTCTGGGTGTTCTGGGTGTCTGAGACCTGTTTGTTAATGAGTGGTTCCCTGCAGGCCTTCCGTTGTGAGGACTGGATTAGCAGCGTTTTTCTTTTGCATGTTTTCGTTGTGTGTTTTTGACCTCGTTTCTGTGTTTGCAGCTCGTTTCCTCTGATGGAGGGCGCTTGGGCCAGCCTCTGTATTTAACCCCATCAATGTGCCTGAATCTGCAGGTTCTGCCTCCGCTGTAACGACTGAAACAAGTGGAGTGACGCTGTTAGCAGCTCATTAATGACGGAACCTGTTTTTAATGATATCCTCAAATATGTCGTACGGATGAAACGCTCAGGTGTGCGCACTCTGTTGGCCGTGTTGTGTGGCGGTATGTCGGGGAGGATGGACCTGTGTGTTAGCAGAGTGTAAGTGTGCAAACATCCCCGTGCTGTTGTGACACATTATGGAGAAATAGTTTATATAGTCTCTCTCTCTCTCCCTCTCTCTCTCGCCCCCCCCCGCAGGATGTTATCGCTGTGGCAATTGTGTGAGCCAGTGGACTGAGTGATTGTTGAGTACGGCTGCTGGGTTTGTTGTCGGGGGAAACAAAGGATTTGATTTGATTTGATTTTTCTCCTTCAGAGAGAAACACCGAGAGGATTCTCCCCCGACCACAACTGCCCTCTACCCCCCCACCCCCCCACCCAAACAAACAAACAGATCACTGCAAATGATCCGCGTGTGTGAGTGTCTTTTTGACATCGTGTGTGAGTGTGTGTGTGTGTGTGTGTGTGTGTGTGTGTGGGGACAGATCTGTCCTCGAGCTGGCAGATGCCCACTACAGCACAGCTGGGCCCCAGCCACAGGAGGGGTCACAGGGGCCCAAGATTTCCCCTCGGCCCCCCCAGGCTTTTTTAGTCCTCGCTCTCAGCAGCTCTGCTTTTAACACACACACACACACACACACACACACACACACACACATGCATATTGATGAACACAAACATTGCTGTGTCCCCCTCGAGCCCCCCCCTCACACACTGCTTGCCCCCCCCTCGTTGCCTGATCATTGAGGACGCCTGCGTCTTGTGATGTCGTCGGCTGAACATGCAGAGGTCAAGTGGA
>NW_027211648.1:31565000-31570000 GCF_022749685.1 Semicossyphus pulcher | reverse complement strand
GCCGCCTCCTCTGTTGTGGCCAGATGGAATTAGAGAGCGCTCAGAAGCCGTGAAGGCAAACACATCAAAAAAGAGAGAGAGAGGGGAGGAGGGGGAGGGAGGAAGAGGAGAAAGAATAAGACGAGGAGGAGAAGGAGGAGGAGGGAGGAAGAGGAGAAAGAATAAGACAAGGAGGAGGAGGAGAAATAATAAGACGAGGAGGAGGAGGAGGAGGAGGAGGGAGGAAGAGGAGAAAGAATCAGATGAGGAGAAGGAGGAGGAGGAAGAGGAGAAAGAATAAGATGAGGAGAGAAGGAGGAAGAGGACTAAGAATAAGACGAGGAGGAGGAGGAGGAGGAGGAGGAGGAGGGAGGAAGAGGAGAAAGAATCAGATGAGGAGGAGGGGGAGGGAGGAAGAGGAGAAAGAATAAGACGAGGAGGAGGAGGAGGAGGAGGGAGGAAGAGGAGAAAGAATAAGACGAGGAGGAGGAGGAAGAGGAGAAAGAATAAGACGAGGAGGAGGAGGAGGAGGAAGAGGAGGAGGAATAAGACAAGGAGGAGGAGGAGAAATAATAAGACGAGGAGGAGGAGGAGGAGGAGGAGGGAGGAAGAGGAGAAAGAATCAGATGAGGAGGAGGAGGAGGAGGAAGAGGAGAAAGAATAAGATGAGGAGAGAAGGAGGAAGAGGACTAAGAATAAGACGAGGAGGAGGAGGAAGAGGAGGAAGAATAAGACAAGGAGGAGGGGGAGGAGGAAGAGGAGAAAGAATAAGACGAGGAGGAGGAGGAGGAGGAGGAGAAAGAATAACATATAACATGCAGGACGGCGCTCACACAGACTGTACGTCACATTTATCTTCATCGACACACTTTACCTGAATGTAAGGAGAACCAAAGAACAGGAGGTGCATCAGATTACACAGGAGGGGGGGCGGTCTCAGTACTCTCCTGGCTCTCTGTGATATCCATGTATGGTGTTTAATTAGCGTCAAAACTTGCACACACAAAAATCACACACGTGCACAAGATATGAGTGCAGTAACAGTAACCGCCAGCGTAAACCTGATCGGCGAGCACAGGACAGCATCCACGAGTGGGGGAGCACTTCTGCTCAGTGCACACTGATGACGTCTCTGCGCGCTCCCTCGACCGTCTCTGCGCGCTCCCTCGACCGTCTCTGCGCTCGCTGGACCGTCTCTGCGCTCCCTCGACCAATGCTGTTTTAAATGTTCTGAGTGTGACAGTGGTCTGTGTATACTGTAATTAGTAATCTGATTACGGTAATCTGACTACAGTAATCTGACTACGGTAATTTGATTACAGTAATCTGATTACAGTAATCTGACTACAGTAATCTGACTACAGATACGTGTTTGTCTAATGTTTAACGTTGGAACAATCTAACGAGGATGATGATGATGATCTGCACAGACAACTGGAGGGAAACAGACTGTATGATAGAGATGTGATGAAGAGCAGCTGTAGTCAGATTACTGTCTTAGATGTTAAGTCAGATTACTGCCTTGACTCTTTGACTCTGAGACACATGATGAACTCTCTCACTGACACTTACAGAGAAAAGAACCGATCATGAATCTATAAAGAATGTTCAATAAGCATCACCTGCATCAGCGCGTGAGGATGATGATGATTATTAATCTGGTCTCACCTTCAGTCGGATGTTGAACTGCATCTGAAACACACTGTGTCTCTTCTTCTTGTTACATAGGCTGCATAGACAACTGAATAAGAGCGGCTCTGTTCCAGGACACTTTACCCTCACCTGAGTCCAGCTTCAGGCCAGAACTACAACTCCCATGTTGCCCTGTTCACAGGCCTTTAATATGCACATGCTTGATATGATCTCCATCTATAGCAGTCCCCAGGAGGCCGAGCACGGAGACGGAGCGGTGAGACGCTGACGGGGAGGCCGAGACGGAGCGGCGAGACGCTGACGGAGGAAGCCGAGCGGAGACGGAGCGGCGAGACGCTGACGGGGAGGCCGAGACGGAGCGGCGAGACGCTGACGGAGGAGGTCGAGCGGAGACGGAGTGGCGAGACGCTGACGGGGAGGCCGAGACGGAGCGGCGAGACGCTGACGGAGGAGGCCGAGCGGAGACGGAGCGGTGAGACGCTGGTCAAGAGACAAAGAGAGGACGTCTTCAAACAGATATTTGGACGTAATTGAAAATGCAAATGAAGGCGTGAATGAAAACACGTATGAAAGGATGTATTAATTAAAGTGGACAGAATGTGTGTTAATGAGGGCGGGAGGAGGCGTGTGTTCCTGACGATGTTATCTGGTCACTTCTTTAAAGAGCAGGAGAGTCTTTTGTCTCCTCGACTCTTCATCTCACCTCGTCTTTCCTCTGACTCACGTTCTCTCGCTTCATGACGAGTCGGCGCTTTGCTCCGCAGCCCGCCCGGCTTACCTGGAAGGTGGCGTGTAAGGTTAATTGGGAGCTGAAGTTGATAAAGTAATTAAAGCGTTTGTCAGCAGTGTCTTTCTCTCGCCTGCAGCCATCGTTCGTCCCGCCTGCCGGCTGCCCCGGAGCTGCTGTAGATGCTGCGCTGATACGGCCTCCTCACATCCTCCTCACATCCAGCAGCTCCTTTGTTTTAGGAGGAGAGACGGCAATGTCAGTCCACCCTGAAAAACCCTGAACAACCAGGACAAAGGCAGGCTGGACCCGCTCTGTGTGTGTGTGTGTGTGTGTGTGTGTGTTCTTTACACCTATGTTTCACACTCCGTCTGCAAAAACCAGGAACATAAACACAAAAGAAATAATTTAAGTTAAATGTCACACGACCTCTGCAGGAAACCAGTGAAGGTCATAAAGAGCTCACAGGGAGCAGGAGGTCACCTGTACAGGTATGAACAGAAGGACAGAGTGTGTAAACAAAAGCATGCTTGTTATCTTTCAACATAAAAGCTGCAAATGACTAAAAAGACAAAAGAATCTGCAACAGAAACAACACCTGTACTTCACCATGTTCTCCACCTTAGTGACAAACAACAATAAGAACATGATGCAGACGAGCTCACAGCATGTTGTACACTAATAAAAACACAGAGTTATAACTAAACAGACAGATAACAGATAACAATCTAAACAGGTTACAAAGACACACAGTGAGTCAAACTCACGAAGATGAGAGAGTTGTATTAATCTATTACATGTTTAGCTGCTGGTCACTGAGCAGAGAGCAGGAGGAGGACTGCGTTCTGCTGACGCTCCACACGGCGAAAGTTACTGACACTAGAACGAGTGAAGTGAGGAGAGCTGTGGGCCTGGAAGCAGCACCGTGTTCACATGCACATCTCTCTGTCCAATACACTGAGGATGATGGTCCCGGTCTCTGCCTGTCTTTATTCTATCAGCAGTGTTTAGTGAAGCCCCGCCCCCATCCAGAGGTCCCAGGAGGAGCAGATTAATTATAAATGATGATCGGGAGTAAAGCCCTGCAGCCTTCCTCTGCATGAAATATAGATGTGGATTAACTCTTCATTAATAACATATTTACAACCAGCATTGATTCTGAGGACGGACACAGGAAGTTACACGGGGGGGGGGGGGGAGAGAAAGAGACTGAAAGAGAGAGAGGAAGGGGGGGGGTGAGGGAGAGAGAGGAAGAGAGGCTGTTTACAGCTCTGTCAGGGTTTTCCCTGCCGTGTGTCCCCAGGCTTGGAGTGTAACAGAATACAAGTATCAGCGTTACGTAATAACAAGGTGATTGTATTCAGTTACAGAAAACAAAGCGGTGATTAGATCACAGGTACATTTAATGTGGATCATCAATGTGGAAACATCGCAGCACAGTGCAAGTTCAGTGCAAGTGGACATTACCCAAGGACACGGCAGCTAATTTAAAGAAACATTCACAGGTAGGACCAGCCGCTAACGTTAGCTGCACAGTTAGAAATGTTAGCTAACCTGTCGTCTTCTTCTGCTACTACTGAAAAATTGTTTGTGACTCTGGAGGACAGATGACTGTAGTGTTAGTGTTAGTTACGTCTCCTCTCACCGTTCCTCCTCTACTCTGCTACTCGGGAACAGAACGCTGCAGGAGCTTCATTTGTCCACAGAGCTGTCAATCATGAGACCACGCCCCCTTTTTATAGCATCAAATAACTAATTAAAAGTAAACTTGTGAGAAAAATGAACACATGGACATAAATCAGCAGGATAAGAACTAACTATAACGACAGAAACCATGTTTGAGAAAAATGTATTTGACGTGTATTTAGATTTCATAGTTTGACTCATGTCCCATCTGTTAACATGGAGGAGGCGGGCTTTATGAGCTATACTGCAGCCAGCCAGCAGGGGGCGATAGAGAGGGTTTGGCTTCACTGTTAGGGAGCTGTCATGTCGGCCATCTTTATATACAGTCTATGGTGAAAACACAAGCCCCAGACTGGGGCAGTTTACTTTAATCAGCAGGGGCGGATCCAGAGGGGTGGCCTGGGCCCCCCTTGAGGCCTTGTCAGAGGCGGGACTTACGTTAAAAACAACTATGTGTCTGTGTTGCAGCAGGCGGCTCGTAGCTTCCTTTGTCTTTTAATGTGGCAAATTTCCTTTAGTGCTTTATGTTGTTACTCTTCTTTTTAAGCTTAGACGAAAGGGTTCATTAAATGCTACTCATTCGTGCGTGTGTGTGTGTTTGTGTGTGTGTGTGTGTGTGTGTGTGCGTGTGTGTGGACAGTGCCCCAGTTGGGCCACCCCAGTCAAAAACGTCTGGATTGCCTCCTGTTGTCTTCTAACTTCCTGTAAAGCAGACATGAAGTTTGTCTCTCAGCTCACAAGTCTCAAATTAGGAGAGTGAAACAGGAGAGAGAGGAAGGATATCTTAATTTGTGGAGGAGCATCACTTCAGTTTCACTCCCACCACCACTGACACCGCAACACATCACAGGGAGGACTCTGACACACAGCATGTTTCACAGAGAGGAGGAGGGGCATCACTTCATCACTCAAGGTTTCATTATGAGACGTCGTCTTAGGACCAGGACAAACATCA
>NW_027211648.1:31510000-31560000 GCF_022749685.1 Semicossyphus pulcher | reverse complement strand
AGTCTGTTTTATATATAGTCTGTTTTATATAAAGTCTGTTTTATAGTCTGTTTTATATATAGTCTGTGTTTTATATATAGTCTGTTTTATATATAGTCTGTGTTTTATATGTAGTCTGTTTTATATATAGTCTGTTTTATATATAGTCTGTTTTATATAAAGTTTGTTTTATATATAGTCTGTTTTATATATAGTCTGTTTTATAGCCTGTTTTATATATAGTCTGTGTTTTATATGTAGTCTGTTTTATATAAAGTTTGTTTTATATATAGTCTGTTTTATATATAGTCAGTTTTATAGCCTGTTTTATATATAGTCTGTGTTTTATATATAGCCTGTTTTATATATAGTCTGTGTTTTATATGTAGTCTGTTTTATATATAGTCTGTTTTACATAGAGTCTGTTTAATATATAGTCTGTGTTATATGTAGTCTGTTTTACATAGAGTCTGTTTTATATATAGTCTGTTTTATATAAAGTCTGTGTTTCATATATAGTCTGTGTTTTATATATAGTCTGTTTTATATATAGTCTGTTTTATAGCCTGTTTTATATATAGTCTGTGTTTTATATGTAGTCTGTTTAATATATAGTCTGTTTTATATAAAGTTTGTTTTATATATAGTCTGTTTTATATATAGTCAGTTTTATAGCCTGTTTTATATATAGTCTGTGTTTTATATATAGTCTGTTTTATATATAGTCTGTTTTATATAAAGTCTGTTTTATAGTCTGTTTTATATAAAGTCTGTTTTATATATAGTCTGTTTTATATAAAGTCTGTTTTATAGTCTGTTTTATATAAAGTCTGTTTTATATATAGTCTGTTTTGTAGCCTGTTTTATAAATAGTCTGTGTTTTATATATAGTCTGTTTTATATAGTCTGTTTTATATATAGTCTGTTTTATATATATAGTCTGTTTTATATACAGTCTGTTTTATATATAGTCTGTTTTATATAAAGTCTGTTTTATATATAGTCTGTTTTATAGCCTGTTTTATATATAGTCTGTTTTATATGAAGTCTGTTTTATATATAGTCTGTTTTATATAAAGTTTGTGTTATCTATAGTCTGTTTTATATAAAGTCTGTGTTATCTATAGTCTGTTTTATATAAAGTCTGTTTTATCTATTGTCTGTTTTATCTATAGTCTGTGTTTTATAGAAAGTCTGTTTTATAACCTGTTTTATATATAGTCTGTTACATATGAAGTCTGTTTTATATATTGTCTGTGTTTTATATAAAGTCTGTTTTATATATAGTCTGGTTTATAGCCTGTGTTATATATAGTCTGTTTTATATAAAGTCTGTGTTATCTATAGTCTGTTTTATATAAAGTCTGTTTTATCTATAGTCTGTTTTATCTATAGTCTGTGTTTTATATGAAGTCTGTTTTATCTATAGTCTGTTTTATATATAGTCTGTTTTATAACCTGTGTTATATATAAAGTCTGTTTTATATATAGTCTGTTTTATAGCCTGTGTTATATATAAAGTCTGTTTTATAGCCTGTGTTATATATAAAGTCTGTTTTATATATAGTCTGTTTTACATAGACTCTGTTTTATATATAGTCTGTGTTATATACAGTCTGTTTTACATACAGTCTATTTTATTTAAATTTCATTTTTTAGTCTGTTTTATATATAGTCTGTGTTTCATATACAGTCTGTGTGTTTAATAGTTTGTTGTATATATAGTCTGTTTTATAAATAGGCTGTTTTATAGCCTGTGTTATCTATAGTCTGTTATATATAAAAAGTCTGTTTTATATATAGTCTGTTTTATATAAAGTCTGTTTTATCTATAGTCTGTTTTATAGCCTGTGTTATATATAAAGTCTGTTTTATATATAGTCTGTTTTATATATAATCTGTTTTATATAAAGTCTGTTTTATATATAGTCTGTTTTATAGCCTGTGCTATCTATAGTCTGTTTTATATAAAGTCTGTTTTATATAAAGTCTGTTTTATATATAGTCTGTTTATATAAAGTCTGTTTTATATATAGTCTGTTTTATAGCCTGTTTTATATAAAGTCTGTTTTATATATAGTCTGTTTTATATAAAGTCTGTTTTATATATAGTCTGTTTTATAGCCTGTTTTATATATAGTCTGTTTTATATGAAGTCTGTTTTATATATAGTCTGTTTTATATAAAGTTTGTGTTATCTATAGTCTGTTTTATATAAAGTCTGTGTTATCTATAGTCTGTTTTATATAAAGTCTGTTTTATCTATTGTCTGTTTTATCTATAGTCTGTGTTTTATAGAAAGTCTGTTTTATAACCTGTTTTATATATAGTCTGTTACATATGAAGTCTGTTTTATATATTGTCTGTGTTTTATATAAAGTCTGTTTTATATATAGTCTGGTTTATAGCCTGTGTTATATATAGTCTGTTTTATATAAAGTCTGTGTTATCTATAGTCTGTTTTATATAAAGTCTGTTTTATCTATAGTCTGTTTTATCTATAGTCTGTGTTTTATATGAAGTCTGTTTTATCTATAGTCTGTTTTATATATAGTCTGTTTTATAACCTGTGTTATATATAAAGTCTGTTTTATATATAGTCTGTTTTATAGCCTGTGTTATATATAAAGTCTGTTTTATAGCCTGTGTTATATATAAAGTCTGTTTTATATATAGTCTGTTTTACATAGACTCTGTTTTATATATAGTCTGTGTTATATACAGTCTGTTTTACATACAGTCTATTTTATTTAAATTTCATTTTTTAGTCTGTTTTATATATAGTCTGTGTTTCATATACAGTCTGTGTGTTTTATAGTTTGTTGTATATATAGTCTGTTTTATAAATAGGCTGTTTTATAGCCTGTGTTATCTATAGTCTGTTATATATAAAAAGTCTGTTTTATATATAGTCTGTTTTATATAAAGTCTGTTTTATCTATAGTCTGTTTTATAGCCTGTGTTATATATAAAGTCTGTTTTATATATAGTCTGTTTTATATATAATCTGTTTTATATAAAGTCTGTTTTATATATAGTCTGTTTTATAGCCTGTGCTATCTATAGTCTGTTTTATATAAAGTCTGTTTTATATAAAGTCTGTTTTATATATAGTCTGTTTATATAAAGTCTGTTTTATATATAGTCTGTTTTATAGCCTGTTTTATATAAAGTCTGTTTTATATATAGTCTGTTTTATATAAAGTCTGTTTTATATATAGTCTGTTTTATAGCCTGTTTTATATATAGTCTGTTTTATATATAGTCTGTTTTATATAAAGTCTGTTTTGTAGTCTGTTTTATATATAGTCTGTTTTATATAAAGTCTGTTTTATAGTCTGTTTTATATATAGTCTGTTTTATATATAGTCTGTGTTTTATATATAGTCTGTTTTATAGCCTGTTTTATATATAGTCTGTGTTTTATATATAGTCTGTTTTATATAGTCTGTTTTATAGTCTGTTTCATATATAGTCTGTTTTATATAAAGTCTGTTTTATATATAGTCTCTTTTATATATAGTCTGTTTTATAGCCTGTTTTATATATAGTCTGTTTTATATAAAGTCTGTGTTATCTATAGTCTGTTTTATATAAAGTCTGTGTTATCTATAGTCTGTTTTATATAAAGTCTGTTTTATCTATTGTCTGTTTTATCTATAGTCTGTGTTTTATAGAAAGTCTGTTTTATAGCCTGTTTTATATATAGTCTGTTACATATAAAGTCTGTTTTATATATTGTCTGTGTTTTATATAAAGTCTGTTTTATAGCCTGTGTTATATATAGTCTGTTTTATATAAAGTCTGTGTTATCTATAGTCTGTTTTATATAAAGTCTGTTTTATCTATAGTCTGTGTTTTATATAAAGTCTGTTTTATCTATAGTCTGTTTTATATATAGTCTGTTTTATAACCTGTGTTATATATAAAGTCTGTTTTATATATAGTCTGTTTTATAGCCTGTGTTATATATAAAGTCTGTTTTATATAAAGTCTGTTTTATAGCCTGTGTTATATATAAAGTCTGTTTTATATATAGTCTGTTTTACATAGACTCTGTTTTATATATAGTCTGTGTTATATACAGTCTGTTTTACATACAGTCTATTTTATTTAAATTTCATTTTTTAGTCTGTTTTATATATAGTCTGTGTTTCATATACAGTCTGTGTGTTTTATAGTTTGTTGTATATATAGTCTGTTTTATAAATAGGCTGTTTTATAGCCTGTGTTATCTATAGTCTGTTATATATAAAAAGTCTGTTTTATATATAGTCTGTTTTATATATAATCTGTTTTATATAAAGTCTGTTTTATCTATAGTCTGTTTTATAGCCTGTGTTATATATAAAGTCTGTTTTATATATAGTCTGTTTTATATATAATCTGTTTTATATAAAGTCTGTTTTATATATAGTCTGTTTTATAGCCTGTGCTATCTATAGTCTGTTTTATATAAAGTCTGTTTTATATATAGTCTGTTTATATAAAGTCTGTTTTATATATAGTCTGTTTTATAGCCTGTTTTATATATAGTCTGTTTTATATAAAGTCTGTTTCATATATAGTCTGTTTTACATAGAGTCTGTTTTATATATAGTCTGTTTTATAGCCTGTTTTATATATAGTCTGTTTTATATAAAGTCTGTTTTGTAGTCTGTTTTATATATAGTCTGTTTTATATAAAGTCTTTTTTATATATAGTCTGTTTTATATTAAGTCTGTTTTATAGTCTGTTTTATATATAGTCTGTTTTATATAAAGTCTGTTTTACATAGAGTCTGTTTTATATATAGTCTGTTTCATATAAAGTCTGTTTTATATATAGTCTGTTTAATAGCCTGTTTTATATATAGTCTGTTTTATATAAAGTCTGTTTTATATATAGTCTGTTTTATAGCCTGTTTCATATATAGTCTGTTTTATATAAAGTCTGTTTTATATATAGTCTGTTTTATATAAAGTCTGTGTTATCTATAGTCTGTTTTATATAAAGTCTGTTTTATCTATTATCTGTTTTATCTATAGTCTGTGTTTTATAGAAAGTCTGTTTTATAGCCTGTTTTATATGTAGTCTGTTATATATAAAGTCTGTTTTATATAAAGTCTGTTTTATATATAGTCTGTGTTTTATATAAAGTCTGTTTTATAAAAAGTCTGGTTTATAGCCTGTGTTATATATAGTCTGTTTTATATAAAGTCTGTGTTATCTATAGTCTGTTTTATATAAAGTCTGTTTTATCTATAGTCTGTTTTATCTATAGTCTGTGTTTTATATAAAGTCTGTTTTATCTATAGTCTGTTTTATATATAGTCTGTTTTATAACCTGTGTTATATATAAAGTCTGTTTTATATAGTCTGTTTTATATATAGTCTGTTTTATAACCTGTGTTATACATTAAGTCTGTTTTATATAGTCTGTTTTATAGTCTGTTTCATATATAGTCTGTTTTATATAGTCTTTTTTAAATATAGTCTGATTTATATATACTCTGTTTTATATAAAGTCTGTTTTATATATAGTCTGTTTTATAGCCTGTTTTATATATAGTCTGTTTTATATAAAGTCTGTTTTATATATAGTCTGTTTTATATAAAGTCTGTGTTATCTATAGTCTGTTTTATATAAAGTCTGTTTTATCTATTATCTGTTTTATCTATAGTCTGTGTTTTATAGAAAGTCTGTTTTATATCCTGTTTTATATATAGTCTGTTATATATAAAGTCTGTTTTATATATTGTCTGTGTTTTATATAAAGTCTGTTTTATATATAGTCTGTGTTTTATATAAAGTCTGTTTTATATATAGTCTGGTTTATAGCCTGTGTTATATATAGTCTGTTTTATATAAAGTCTGTGTTATGTATAGTCTGTTTTATATAAAGTCTGTTTTATCTATAGTCTGTTTTATCTATAGTCTGTGTTTTATATAAAGTCTGTTTTATCTATAGTCTGTTTTATACATAGTCTGTTTTATAACCTGTGTCATATATAAAGTCTGTTTTATATATAGTCTGTTTTATAGCCTGTGTTATATATAAAGTCTGTTTTATATAAAGTCTGTTTTATAGCCTGTGTTATATATAAAGTCTGTTTTATATATAGTCTGTTTTACATAGACTCTGTTTTATATATAGTCTGTGTTATATACAGTCTGTTTTACATACAGTCTATTTTATTTAAATTTCATTTTTTAGTCTGTTTTATATATAGTGTGTGTTTCATATACAGTCTGTGTGTTTTATAGTTTGTTGTATAAATAGTCTGTTTTATAAATAGGCTGTTTTATAGCCTGTGTTATCTATAGTCTGTTATATATAAAAAGTCTGTTTTATATATAGTCTGTTTTATAGCCTGTGTTATCTGTTTTATATAAAGTCTGTTTTATCTATAGTCTGTTTTATAGCCTGTGTTATATATAAAGTCTGTTTTATATATAGTCTGTTTTATATATAATCTGTTTTATATAAAGTCTGTTTTATATATAGTCTGTTTTATAGCCTGTGCTCTCTATAGTCTGTTTTATATAAAGTCTGTTTTATATATAGTCTGTTTAATAGCCTGTTTTATATATAGTCTGTTTTATATAAAGTCTGTTTTATATATAGTCTGTTTTATAGCCTGTTTCATATATAGTCTGTTTTATATAAAGTCTGTTTTATATATAGTCTGTTTTATATAAAGTCTGTGTTATCTATAGTCTGTTTTATATAAAGTCTGTTTTATCTATTATCTGTTTTATCTATAGTCTGTGTTTTATAGAAAGTCTGTTTTATAGCCTGTTTTATATATAGTCTGTTATATATAAAGTCTGTTTTATATATTGTCTGTGTTTTATATAAAGTCTGTTTTATATAAAGTCTGGTTTATAGCCTGTGTTATATATAGTCTGTTTTATATAAAGTCTGTGTTATCTATAGTCTGTTTTATATAAAGTCTGTTTTATCTATAGTCTGTGTTTTATATAAAGTCTGTTTTATCTATAGTCTGTTTTATAACCTGTGTTATATATAAAGTCTGTTTTATATAGTCTGTTTTATATAAAGTCTGTTTTATAGTCTGTTTCATATATAGTCTGTTTTATATAAAGTCTGTTTTAAATATAGTCTGTTTTATATATAGTCTGTTTTATATAAAGTCTGTTTTATATATAGTCTGTTTTATAGCCTGTTTTATATATAGTCTGTGTTTTATATATAGTCTGTTTTATATAGTCTGTTTTATAGTCTGTTTCATATATAGTCTGTTTTATATATATAGTCTGTTTTATATATAGTCTGTTTTATATAAAGTCTGTTTTATATATAGTCTGTTTTATAGCCTGTTTTATATATAGTCTGTTTTATATATAGTCTGTTTTATATAAAGTCTGTGTTATCTATAGTCTGTTTTATATAAAGTCTGTGTTATCTATAGTCTGTTTTATATAAAGTCTGTCTTATCTATTATCTGTTTTATCTATAGTCTGTGTTTTATAGAAAGTCTGTTTTATATATTGTCTGTGTTTTATATAAAGTCTGTTTTATATATAGTCTGTGTTTTATATATAGTCTGGTTTATAGCCTGTGTTATATATAGTCTGTTTTATATAAAGTCTGTGTTATCTATAGTCTGTTTTATATAAAGTCTGTTTTATCTATAGTCTGTTTTATCTATAGTCTGTTTTATATATAGTCTGTTTTATAACCTGTGTTATATATAAAGTCTGTTTTATATATAGTCTGTTTTATAGCCTGTGTTATATATAAAGTCTGTTTTATATAAAGTCTGTTTTATAGCCTGTGTTATATATAAAGTCTGTTTTATATATAGTCTGTTTTACATAGACTCTGTTTTATATATAGTCTGTGTTATATACAGTCTGTTTTACATACAGTCTATTTTATTTAAATTTCATTTTTTAGTCTGTTTTATATATAGTCTGTGTTTCATATACAGTCTGTGTGTTTTATAGTTTGTTGTATAAATAGTCTGTTTTATAAATAGGCTGTTTTATAGCCTGTGTTATCTATAGTCTGTTATATATAAAAAGTCTGTTTTATATATAGTCTGTTTTATAGCCTGTGTTATCTGTTTTATATAAAGTCTGTTTTATCTATAGTCTGTTTTATAGCCTGTGTTATATATAATGTCTGTTTTCTATATAGTCTGTTTTATATATAATCTGTTTTATATAAAGTCTGTTTTATATATAGTCTGTTTTATAGCCTGTGCTATCTATAGTCTGTTTTATATAAAGTCTGTTTTATATATAGTCTGTTTATAGCCTGTGCTATCTATAGTCTGTTTTATATAAAGTCTGTTTTATATATAGTCTGTTTATATAAAGTCTGTTTTATATATAGTCTGTTTTATAGCCTGTTTTATATAAAGTCTGTTTTATATATAGTCTGTTTTATATAAAGTCTGTTTTTTTTTATATAGTCTGTTTTACATAGAGTCTGTTTTATATATAGTCTGTTTTATATATAGTCTGTTTTATATAAAGTCTGTTTTATATACAGTCTGTTTTATATAAAGTCTGTTTTGTAGTCTGTTTTATATGTAGTCTGTTTTATAGTCTGTTTTATATATAGTCTGTTTTATAGTCTGTTTTATATATAGTCTGTTTTATATAAAGTCTGTTTTACATAGAGTCTGTTTTATATAAAGTCTGTTTTACATAGAGTCTGTTTTATATAAAGTCTGTTTTGTAGTCTGTTTTATATATAGTCTGTTTTATATAAAGTCTGTTTTATAGTCTGTTTTATATAAAGTCTGTTTTATATATAGTCTGTTTTATATATAGTCTGTTTTATATAAAGTCTGTTTTATAGTCTGTTTCATATATAGTCTGTTTTATATAAAGTCTGTTTTAAATATAGTCTGTTTTATATATAGTCTGTTTTATATAAAGTCTGTTTTATATATAGTCTGTTCTATATATAGTCTGTTTTATATTAAGTCTGTCTTTTATATAAAGTCTGTTTTAAATATAGTCTGTTTTATATATAGTCTGTTTTATATTAAGTCTGTCTTTTATATAAAGTCTGTTTTAAATATAGTCTGTTTTATATATAGTCTGTTTTATATTAAGTCTGTCTTTTATATAAAGTCTGTTTTAAATATAGTCTGTTTTATATATAGTCTGTTCTATATATAGTCTGTTTCATATTAAGTCTGTCTTTTATATAAAGTCTGTTTTAAATATAGTCTGTTTTATATATAGTCTGTTTTATATAAAGTCTGTTTTATATATAGTCTGTTCTATATATAGTCAGTTTTATATTAATTCTGTCTTTTATATAAAATCTGTTCTATATATAGTCTGTTTTATATTAAGTCTGTTTTATATATAGTCTGTTTTATAAATAGGCTGTTTTATAGCCTGTGTTATCTATAGTCTGTTATATATAAAAAGTCTGTTTTATATATAGTCTGTTTTATAGCCTGTGTTATCTGTTTTATATAAAGTCTGTTTTATCTATAGTCTGTTTTATAGCCTGTGTTATATATAAAGTCTGTTTTACATATAGTCTGTTTTATAGCCTGTGCTATCTATAGTCTGTTTTACATAAAGTCTGTTTTACATATAGTCTGTTTATATAAAGTCTGTTTTATATATAGTCTATTTTATAGCCTGTTTTATATATAGTCTGTTTTATATAAAGTCTGTTTTTTTTATATAGTCTGTTTTATATATAGTCTGTTTTATATAAAGTCTGTTTTACATAGTCTGTTTTATATATAGTCTGTTTTATATAAAGTCTGTTTTATATATAGTGTGTTTTATAGCCTGTTTTATATATAGTCTGTTTTATAGAAAGTCTGTTTTATATATAGTCTGTTTTATATAAAGTCTGTTTTATAGTCTGTTTCATATATAGTCTGTTTTATATAAAGTCTGTTTTAAATATAGTCTGTTTTATATATAGTCTGTTTTATATAAAGTCTGTTTTATATATAGTCTGTTCTATATATAGTCTGTTTTATATTAAGTCTGTCTTTTATATGAAGTCTGTTTTGAATATAGTCTGTTTTATATATAGTCTGTTTTATATATAGTCTGTTCTATATATAGTCAGTTTTATATTAAGTCTGTCTTTTATATAAAGTCTGTTCTATATATAGTCTGTTTTATATTAAGTCTGTCTTTTATATAAAGTCTGTTTTATATATAGTCTGTTTTATATAAAGTCTGTTCTATATATAGTCTGTTTTATATAAAGTCTGTTCTATATATTGTCTGTTTTATATTAAGTCTGTCTTTTATATAACGTCTGTTTTAAATATAGTCTGTTTTATATAAAGTCTATTCTATATATAGTCTGTTCTATATATAGTCTGTTTTATATTAAGTCTGTCTTTTATATAAAGTCTGTTCTATATATAGTATGTATTATATTAAGTCTGTCTTTTATATAAAGTCTGTTCTATATATAGCCTGTTTTATATAAAGTCTGTTTTATATATAGTCTGTTTTATATAAAGTCTGTTTTATATATAGTCTGTTTTATATAAAGTATGTTTTGTAGTCTGTTTTATATATAGTCTGTTCTATATATAGTCTGTTTTATATTAAGTCTGTTTTATATATAGTCTGTTTTATATAAAGTCTGTTTTATATATAGTCTGTTTTATATTAAGTCTGTCCTTTATATAAAGTCTGTTTTATATATAGTCTGTTTTATATAAAGTCTGTTTTGTAGTCTGTTTTATATATAGTCTGTTCTATATATAGTCTGTTTTATATTAAGTCTGTCTTTTATATAAAGTCTGTTTTATATATAGTCTGTTTTATATAAAGTCTGTGTTATATTCATGTGAATGAGTCTTTACACTTTATTTCAGTGTTCAACATGTGTTAGCTCCTCTGTTAACCTGCACTGCTGCCTGCAGTCGAACCCCCAAACCCCGATACCAGAGGACGCGACACTGAATGAGGTGGCCATTATGCCTCAGGTGTGTGTATGTGCGTGTGTATGTATGTGTGTGTTTATGTGGTGGTGCTTTCTGGCCTCAGAGGCCCGTGCACCGCTTCCTGCCGGGCTTCATGCATCATCGTGAGAGGTTGGCCATCGGGTGATGAAGCGTCCAGTCACCCCCTCCCGGGGCCCTCCTGAGCCCCTCCCATCCTCACAATGACACACACACACAGTCGGACATGAGGGATTGTCCAGCGAGCGGCGGGGGGGTTGAAGAGAGAAACTGTACTTCTGGAGGTGTTAGCACGGAGATGCACACACACTGAAGAAGCTCAGAGAGGCCCTCATGAAGGACAAATACCAAAGTCAGGACATGAAGGTCGCCTGGATCGACAAGTCATCAGACATGACATTTCATCGAGTCAGGACTCGGTCAGTCCCTGGTTTACCTTTTTAACACAGGTGCATCACCTGAATGCTTTTTAAGATGTTGACACAGCTGATGGGATCACACACACTTCCATTCACCACCTTCATCAGGGGTTTGTTGCTCATATTAACAGTGTTTTAGACCTTTAAACATCACCTGGTGACCTTAACCTACTGTTACCAGTCATAAAGCTTCACTGACTGCTATATTGGTTATACTGTGCGATGCTGTATGTTGCTGCTGTTTGTTTTGTACTGCACTTTAAATCTTGTACGTTGTATAATGACAGTAAAGGCTTTCTATTGTATTCTACACCTGGAACACAGCGAAACAACAATCGCTGCCAGGCTGGAGGAGCTGTGTGTCAGCATGTGACGTGAAAGGCAAAGACAGGCTGTGCTGTGAAGCTATGAGTGCATGCGTTAAACAAACAGGAGGGTTAAACCATTGTGGGAACATGAGGCGTAACGGTGCTCAGTCATTGGAGGGGGGGGTCTTGAATGAATTAAAAACGCATTTGATCTTAGACGCCCCCCCTCCCACAGATACCTCATCTGCTCGACTTCCCTTCTATAAAATACTACCTCAATCACACACACACACACGCACACACACACACACACACACACACACACACACACTGGCCTGTCTCCAGGAGGACAAAGACACAGACGTCTGCTCTGTCCGCAGTGACACACAGAGGACAGACGTCACCTGACTGAGTCTCTGAAGCTCTCCAGGTGTTGCAGCACAGCAGTAACTAATACAATTATTACCAACACATTCTTTTTCAGACTTCTGAACACTTGTGTGAAGCGTTCGGACTTTAACCTCATTCACAAAGCGGCTACTCCTCTAAGTTTAAATGCTGCTGTAATGCTGCACTGCTGGGTGCAGGTTTAATTCAGCTGACGAGCAACAGAAGAGACAACGGATGCTGGAAATCTGGAGGGACATCGAGCCTGTTTTAAGCTTAAACAACATATACGACTACATATTAGGTTAGTTAGCATTTAACGGCTTTCTAGCTAACATTACCATCAGCTTGTGTAACGATAACAAACAGTTAATGTGAGCTGGGAAAAGGTGGGATGCTCACTGCAGCTAATACGCTATCCAATGTTAATGCTGTAGGTCGAGCACCACCATCAGGTCAACAGTCCTGATCCCCAGAGGGTCAACCCTCCAAATACAACCAGCTGTGTGTTTGTCTCTCCTCAGGTCAACATGTCATCATTCAACACGAGGCAATCCCAGAAACCTTTGACCTTTAGTCACTATTCAAGGAGAAAAAGCTCCCAGTGATGCTGCAAGCTTCCAGACACCAGCTGCTGCACAAGGCCTCAGAAACATCTGCACAGGTAGAACACATGATCCAGGTAAACAAAGGGAAGTGGGTTTAAAGGTTTCCCAGATGTGCAGCTTTCAGTGTTTCACTGTACAAGTGAGAATGGAATCACCTCCATCCATTCCTCCTGCAGGCCTGCATCCTTCAGTCCTGCATCCCAGAGATCAGATCAGCTGCTGGGGGAGGAGAGGAGGAGAGACGGGCGCTTGGTGGAGGCCGGGGATAATTCTTTTTTTGCAGGGAGGGGTGGCCGGGTGGGGTGGGGCGAGGACGGTGACATTTTGTCATCTACTTAACGCTGAGGTCCCTTTGGGGGGCTAATGAGCGCCATCATTTTTAGTGATCAATAAATCATGCCTTATTGATTTCTCACCTCTCCCCCCTCTAAGCCGGCTTCTGTTCTCTGAAAGTCAGGAGGGGAGGGAAGAGGGATGGAGAGAGGCAGGGGGGCATGGAGGGGGAGACAGGTGGAGAGAAGAGGGAGGGTTAGGGAGGGAGGGACGGATGGAGGAGGGATGAAAAATGGAGGAAAGAGGGATGAGGATCGAGAAAAAAGAAAGAAAGGAGCAAGAGGGGATGATGGAGTGATGAAGAGATTGAATGATATGGAGGAAAAGAGAGAGATGAAGGGGTGAATAAAGCGATGCCTACTGGTGGCCCTCAGGGGACCTGTAGACATCTGTTGACCAGAGACGATTGATGGTTGACCTTCGACTTGAGGAAACAGTGATGAAGCTGCAGTCACACAGAGAGTCAGTGCACAGAGCTCAGCTTCATGACAGAGCACAGGATCACACGCCCGCTACCCTCCGTGCACTGAGACTGTAGAAAGAAGCAGTTCATCACAGACCTTTCCACGCGTGGGCTGATGCTGGTCCACGTGTCGTCTGAAGATGCTGCGCAGGCTTCAACCACAAAGATTGATTGGTTGGAAATGATTGGTTCTCTGGGACGATGTCTCCGTTTGTGACTCAGTTTGTTCCAGTTGCTTCACTTTTATGTCAGAACATCAGAGAACAAACTGCTGTCACTCATTCCACCGAAGGATTTGCTCTGTCCTGTTTGTTCTTGTTCTCACAGGCTACCTGAAGCAACCTGACTCCTCATCAGTTGAAACATCTGTGAAACTGTGTGCTGGCTTTGACAAGAGTACAGAGCCTCTTTACTTTGATGATGCTGCAAGAGAGAAACTTCCCTTGAGAGCTTTTATCTTTGGAAACTTCCCAGAGGAAAGACAACATGGCCGCCAGTTTGCACCCATTATTGTAAAATAAAGTTACCACCAGTTCTAGCCACTAGTTCTGGTCATATTGCACAGAAGAACATCTTTACTGAGCTTTCGCAGACGACGTTTGGATCCCGACTTAAACTCTGTCAGTGAGCTCGGACAGATCTGAGACCGTCACATGACTCTCAGCAGGATTTCAATCCACAGCACAGAGTTCCACTTTGAAAGAGTCCATTTGGTGTAAATATGTTATCAACCTAAAGTTCCCAACGCCACATGTAGGTGTTGCAGGGTTGTGGGCAGATGTGAAGATAAGTCTTCAGACAGCGCTGAAGCCACAGAGTTATGCAAGAGCTTTTAAGAGATGTTGCAGATACTTATCTCAGCAGGAAGGAGCAACTGTGGTCGAGTTTGTTTGGTCAGCTAAACCTGCGCCGAGAGGAGCAGAGAAATCACTCAACACAGCTGTTTCCATGAGCAGCAGTTCAGCTGTTTAGGGGACGTTAAAGCTCCACTAAAGAAAGTGTTTAAAACCTTTCAAATGAAATCTGTGACTTCTACAATAATTACATTCCCATCGGTGGAGAGCATTCATCAGGCCTGTGCAGCTCCCAGGGGTTCATCTAAGACCTGCAGGAGAGAGCTCAGCCTGTAGGACCCTCTTAGAGATAATGGAGCAATGAGTGGCAGGAAGGTGCTCAGGTATTACCTCAGGAAACGAAGCCTGATGCCAGAGAGCACGATGACCCAAGGCTCCGAAATCAAACAAAGAGAAGAACTGTGTTTTATTCTGTTACAGGAGGAGAGCTGTGCTGTATACACTGTGTAATCCAGGTGGGGTTAAAGATGTTATCTGACAGGACACACACCTGGATTCAGATCTGTATGGTGTTCTGTCTGTCGCTCACTGGTTCTATAAAGTATGAAAATGTCCGGTTAAAGGACAGTACAGAAAACGATGCAAGAAAAGGGTTAATCTTACAAGGTGTGCACAAAGCCACAGTTGATCTAAATGATGTAACGCCTCGTTCTCACCTGAAGTGTTTCGTTGTTTCTTCCGGTGCTTCCCATCAGTCATGAAGGCCTCGAGCTGTTCACACTGCAGTAGTAGAGTTATCATATGAGAGAAACTAAACCCTGCTTTGGCCCACCATGAAGGCTGAGTGGACAGCTAACCAGATTACCTGTAACGTCAGAACATGTGGTGGCTCCATGGATGCATCATGTGGGGACCCGACATGTTGCTCCAGACGTTCCTGACAGTCCGGTTTGTGTCTCGTGTCTGGATCAGTTGTGGACGGACAGCTCAGCGTTTGTGCTGGTCATGGTCCCTGCTGTTTCATCAGACCAAACACACACCTGAATGGAGATGTTGTGTGTGTGTGTGTGTGTGTGTGTGTGTGTGTGTGTGTGTGTGAGGTGTATTCTGGCCTGCCTTCCTGTCCTGCTGATGCCCCCCTTGTGTGGCTCTAATTACCCTCTTAGATGAAGCTGTAGAGCCACAGGACCCCGGGGAGGAGCTGGGCTTAGCAGAGAGCTGTCAGGAGAGAGACCCTCCAACCTGATGCTGCTTCCTGTTTCTGATGGGCTTTACTTTACAGCAGCTCGGCGTGAACGCAGTCAGGCTTCTACACTACAGCGCGGTTCAGTTTAACAGTGGTTTAGATCCTCCCTAAAGACGTGCTGGTCTCTGACTGGGAAATGAAAGTGATCTCTGTGAGAGCAGAGCTTCAGCTGGACGATGTGACGTGTTAAAGTGGCAGCACGTCTTTGTGCGTGCACACAGTGTTCACAGTGACTGTTGGTCAAACAGGTTTAATAGAGATCTGTATCTCTGCAGAACATGACTCTGTGCTCACGTGAATGGACACTATCTACAGAAAAAGCCCTCTGAGAATAACAACCAGTCCAGTGTAATAGTGATCTACCTGTGTGTTAGCAGCTCATCATATTAGCACCTTGATACCTTACGTCTCGTTGTCTCTCAGCGCCTTCCTGTCTGTGGAACAGGAGCAGAATACATCGTGGTGGAGCGTACGCTTTGTTTTACCTTCTGCACCAATGAATGCGACGCTGAATGGATATCAATTAATAACTAATATTCAGCAGCTGTGCTTGGATACAGACAGTAGGATTCTTATAATGGAGTTCTTCAACTTTTAATTGGTTGTGAAAATAAGACGGCTTTCTTCCTGGCACACACTCAGCTTCAGCAGCAGTCCGACGCGACAACATGCCGGCCAATTAAAACTTTAAGTTTGGCTGAGAATTATTAATGAAGGTGTACCTTACACTAACATGTCAACATATCACCTTACCTTTAATTAATCTGATGATGATTCTCACAGCGGCCAACAGAAACCACTCACACACACAGTCCCCCATGTGATAACCAACACTCTGATGTGTTCAGGGTCACATTGTAAAACTCTGTTCTTCTGTGTTTCATTATTATTTGTACATAAAAGCCAAAGGTGGACAGACCCTCTCCAATCAGAGACGTAGGTCAACATTTACACCTGAACAAGCACCTGACCTCAGGTCAGTGACCTTTGAGCTGAGCTTCTCTTCACTACATCATCTGTAGCGCTGATCCTGTTCAGGGTCGAGGGGGCTGGAGCCCCTCCCAGCCGTCATTGGGCGAGAGGCGGGGTTACACCTGGACAGGTCAGCCTCTCAGCTGACACATAGAGACAACCTTTCACGCTCATATACGGTCAGAGTCACCAGTGAGCCTAACGAGCATGTGTTTGGACCGTGGGAGAAGAACATGCACACAGAGAGGTCCTCTCAGCTGTGATGAGGATGTCGTTGTGTTCGGATGCTACTGGTCCTCTGTACAACATCCAACATCCCACCTCTGTGTAAATGTCAGCCATGACAGATCACGTCTCCGTCAGCCGTCACAGCGCCGTCTGTTCGGGTCGTACCAACATTAGTTCACTGGAATCTTCTAATTACATTAAGTGTGTGTGGGGGGGGTGACATTATGCTACATCTAATTAACAGCATGTGTATTAGTAGCAGGTCACCATGAAAAGTGTATCTAAATTAATTAGCTTTTGATTTAAGATATTAAACTCAAATTAATCACTGGGAGAGGAAATGATCCGTGACGTGGCTCCAGCTGCGAGGCCGGCTCTCCCATGATGCAGCTGGGTCGGACCGCTTCCTGAAAGACACCCCCTGAGTCAGGATGAGCGAGCTGCAGGGACAGAAGAGGGAGATGTTACGCTTCCAGTCGGTCTGGAGGCCACGTTAACAGCAAGACACGCTGACGGTCAGATTTCTGCTGCTTCTGTTTCCCTACATTTATTTATTTATTTTATCTACAACAGTTTCAACCTGAAGCATGAACAACATTCACAACAGATGAAAAAGTATATGTGTGTCTCTTTCTAGGATCGACTGATTTAACGTTTAATCAGACAGTGAGAGGGCAGAGGGTGGGAGGCGTCTCTGATCTAACAGGGCTGAACATGTCGAAGTGACACCTGCTGGACTGTCTGCGTCCAGCGCTGAGCTCTGAGCTGGTTTCCATTAAAGCTGATTCATTAACTTTTTAAGTCTAAACATGTCAAAACAGTGAAACAATGTGAAGAGCAGGAAGAAGCCAAGATTACATGAACACAGAGATCCTCTGAGCCGCTCGCTGAGTGAACACAGGGAGAGCCTCAGTGACCTCATTATTTACTCAGGTACTGTAATACTTTAGTCATTCTACCTGCTGATCAATAACTATCTTAATTAGATTTAATGTGACACTGTTACAGTTTAAAGCTTTAAGCCATGTCAGCAGAGACACGGCTGACAGGCGTCTAGAATACAACAACATGAAGTTACATAAAACAGTATAAAGTTATTATATTATATTATATTATATTATATTATATTATATTATTATATTATATTATATTATATTATATTATATTATTATATTATATTACATTATATTAAATGATATTATTTTATATATTATATTATATTATATTATGTGTATTATTATATTATATTATATTATGTTATATTATAGTATTATATTATATTATATTATTTTATATTATATTATATTATATTTAATGATATTATTTTATATTATATTATATTAAATGATATTATTATATTATATTATATTATATTATATTATATTATTTTATATTATATTATATTATATTAAATGATATTATTTTATATATTATATTATATTATATTATATTAAATGATATTATTTTATATTATATTATATTATATTATATTATTTTATATTATATTATATTATATTAAATTATATTATTATATTATATTATATTATTTTATATTATATTATATTATGTGTGTTATTATATTATATTATATTATATTAAATGATATTATTTTATATTATATTATATTATATTATATTATTTTATATTATATTATATTATATTAAATTATATTATTATATTATATTATATTATTTTATATTATATTATATTATGTGTGTTATTATATTATATTATATTATATTAAATTATATTATTTTATATTATTTTATATTAAATTATATTATTATATTATATTATGTTATATTATAGTATTATATTATATTATGTGTATTATGTATATCTGATTCATCAGCAGTGCTGGGCGGCCCACGCCGCAGGGTCTCCTCACCTCTTTACAGCACGTGGATGATGAAGGTTAAAGGTCAGGTCGGACGGAGCGGGGACACTTGTGGCTCATGTTTGTGGGCGATCAGACGCTCGATGGGTTCATGGATGTGGAGCGGAGGGACGGATGCTGACTGAGTCTGTGTTTGTGCAGCTCGTCTCTAACTGGCTGCTCGTCCCTGAGCGATGATTAGCTGCTTCCCGAGGGGGGAGGAAGAGGGAGGAGGGAGGAGGGGGGAGGGGGGGAGTTAGCAGAAGCAAACTCTCTCTAATGAGCTACGATCTGCCCCTCTCTCTGTCTCCCCCGTCCCATTCGCGTCCTCCCCTCCTCTGAGGACTCGGGGTGGTGGGGTGGTCCCGGGAGGGGGTCCGCAGCACACCTGTTCTCTCAGCCCCCCACCCCACCCTTCTGTAATCAGTGCATTTCTGCACTCCCCTGTCGATGGAGGGGGTACTCCTGCTGCCTCCGCTGGGACCCCCCCATTGTCTGTTTGTCTTTGTCTCTTCCTCCTCTTTTATTTGATCAGCACCACTTTGTTCACTTCCTGTGTGTGTGTGTGTGTGTGTGTGTGTGTGTGCATCATCTGATAGAAGTGTATATGTTGTGTATGCACACACACAGGTACCATTATGTGTTTTAATGCAGTGACGCTGTCAGTGTGCAGGAGGGACAAAAGGCCACCTGGCTCCACCCCCACACCTTCCTCCTGTTCCCACGACAACACTTCCCTCCTGTTAATTAGGGCAAATTTTCTGTTTACATAACAAAACTTGAGGGTCGCTGACGACACACTGCATCTTGGGACAAGGAGGGGGTAATGGACAGATGGGTGTGTGCACAATGGTAAAAACATCCTACCTGCCGTCTCACTGCATCAAATTCCCAGAAGCCACTGGGAGGACACGTGTTGTGGCGTGGGCTGAGGGACGAAGTTAAGGCCTGTAATGAGTCCGTTGACGGCTCTGATGACATAAACACCAGGTAGGAGAGAGGAGCTCTCCTGGGGGGGGGGGGGGGGGGAGTAAACCAGGCCTCTAACACTGCTCCTCATCATCACACCCATCTGTTCACCTCCTTTATCTCCATCACTAACACCTCTCATCAACACCAACTATGGTCACAGACTTTAAATGTATGCTGCGTTTAAATAATCAATAATAATTAGATGTACAGAATGTTTCTAGTTGATCTATATGGATGTAACTATTAATAATAAACTAACACAGCTTCAACACAGCAGCTTTCAGGCTGCGGCGTGTTGTTGATGTTCCTCCTGATCTTACCTGTCTCCAATCATCACATTGATCATTTGTTCCTCTAACCAGCAGAAGACGAGGTGCCAACCTGAACAACACCAGTGAACACATGAGACTCATGGGTGCTTGAAACAGTTTGTGTCCACGTCTTCATGTCGAGGTGAAACTGAACCAAAGGTTTGACACAATCGCTCGTTGCTCTGCGCTACGGTAAGTCCAGAGGGTCAGAGCTGAAGCAGGAAGTCTGTTAAGTGAGATGGCTGATGACTACGGTCACTTATGGTGCAGGTATGTTCTCTGTCTTTGATCTGTCTTTGTTTCTGATGCCCCCGTCCGGCCGGCAGTGGACGCATGTGAGCTGTTTTGTTTTAGTCTGACCAGTTTAAATTGAACACTTCCATCGCAGACGATAATATCAGTGATGTGTTTCGCCTCTATGATTCAAACAGAGATGACAACATATTTGCATTAGGCCTTACAGAGTGTCTACATGAAGTGGATAAGGGTGTTATAAAGAGAGGCCCAGGCTTGATCAGACCCTGACCAGTGACCAGTGAGCTCTGCAGTCTGCTGGCCTCCTCCAGCTGCTGGCCTGCGTGCGGTCGAGGTGGTCGGCAAACATCACATCTTATAAAAGGGCAGGAGCTTGCCAGGCAGACGTCCATCAAGGCTGCACCCCAGAGGGCCAGCGTGGGGCCTTAATCCCTGGAAGTGCCCCTACAGTTCCTGCCCTACCTCTCTTATCCCCTCCATCCTTCCCTCTACTCCTCCCTTCCCTCCATGCTGTTGTTTTCCTCCTCTCCTCCCCAGGCAGGGGGTGTTTGGACCACGCAGCGTGACCTGGCTGCCAGGGGAGGGATCCAGGGAGGGGCTCTGGGGCCACAGGTGAGGCCTGAGCTCAATCTACCCCCCTCCATCCTGCCTCTCCCTTCACCTCCCCTGGGTGCCAACTTCACCAGCCCTCCTCCTCCCCGTGCCCAGCAGGCCAATCAAGCCGTATCTGTGTGCCATGCAGCCGGGGGACCAGGGGGGACGGAGGGGGGAGGAGGGTAATGGAGGAGCAGGCAGGCCGAGGCCCCATGTGGACCTCCTGTCCCTCTGAAACCCTCCCAGGATCTGTGTCGCCATCACCACCGCGTTTAATTACCTCGCTCATCTTCATTAATTCATGGGCTCTTTAAGCCCTGCAGGCTGGATAAAGAGAAGGAGGGAAGAGGGGAGGGGGGGGCAGAGGTGGAGGAAGAGACGCCACTCCACTCAACAACAACAACAACAACAACAACAACAGAGGCAGCCGCCCCAACAAAAACAACAACTCCAGCAGCTGGAGCTCAGTGCTGGCAGCTGCAGCTTGGTGACCCCGGCGTCCCTCAGGGCTCTGGTCCGGGTCCTCCAGAGCTTGATGCTTTTTGCCAGTCGAGGGCCGCAGGGCTCCGGGGTCAGTTCGGCCGTAAACGGCCCTTTCATCCCCGGAGACAGAGGCAAACAAATCCCTGCCGCGTGGCCAGAAAACACCTCAGAGATCCAGCGTAAACAGCTTCTATTGATTCCAGGCTCCCTGGACAAAGTGACCATAATGACATTAGAGAGTAGACGCTCAGCTTGGGCTCACAAGAGACCCGGATTAGAGCGATGGGTAATAAAGGCCTGTTAAGTGGACCAAGGGATCAGCTTCATGTGTTTAAGTAGAGCTCAAGTGTGATCCACAGATAAAACTAGAACAGGCTGCTTAATCATTAATCTGAATCAAACTGCTCACGTGAACGTTTTCTAACACAGGGGTTCCCAAACTTTTCCATGCCAAGGCCCCCAAACAGCATTAGCTTCTGGCCGGGGACCCCCAAACCCACAGACGATGCTACAAAATCTGCTCCTTCGGTCTATTTGTTGTCTAAAACCTGTCCATTTTGCGCTCGCTAGCTACACGCAAGCTTCAGGAGCAGAGCAGCTTGATAACAACTGCCAGGTCTACACGGATTATGACGTCGTTATGACATCGTCATGACGTCGTTATGACGTCGTCATGCCGAATTTGCAGCTGAATTTGAGAATCAGAGATTACGGCAGTTTACGTGTTGTACGGTTCAGGACAAATGGTTATTAAAAAAATAATAATAAATAAATAAATAAATAAATATATATATATATATATATATATATATATATATATATTTTTTTTTTTGCATTTTTTTTCTTATCTTCCCTCCAATTTTCTGAGGCCCCCCTTGCGCCCCCTGGCGGCCCCCACTTTGAAAACCAACTGTGCTGCCCTGAGAGGCCGGTCACCCTGCGGCTCACAAGGGAGTAAAAGACCTTCATGGTGCTAAAAGCGTGCAAAGAGCGTGCAGAGCCTCAAAGTTATCAGCAGATAATCTACACTTCTGAAACTTGCTGATCCGTGAGTCAAATGATCATCAGATTTCCAAGAATCAGAGAGAAGCTCAGCATCGACCGCGTTATCGAGCTGCGCAGCTAAAAGTGTCTTTAGCTGGAAGAGCGTGATACCACCAGGTGACATGTCGCAGTCAGATGTCACCCCTCGACCATCAGCTCCGGTGTTTCAGGAATGATTTTGTTTTCTTAACTTTGCTTGTTAGAGGGTTAAAAAATCACAGCAGGGTGGAGCTGGGGCACGACACATATCTATCAGCTGTGTGTGTGTTTGAGGTGTGAGAATGACGTGCTGCTGCTTTTAGTCGTCTCAGAACAAACACAACCTTTACAAAGGAGAGATGTTTGGTCGAGGTCAGACGCTGCACACCTCTCACCGTGATGACTTGTTCTCATGTCACTATGAACTATGGGAGCTGTGCTGTAATTAGTTAAAGAGAAAATCAATTAAACCATAAACTTTGATCAAAGGATTTATTGTCCAGTTCAACCACAAGAGCCTGACCGATCAAGAGAAGAACCGACGTGCTGAATGATGAGGTTCTGTGGGCGACATTATGATCGGTATGATTGTGGATGTTTTCAGAGAGAGGGCTCCTCCAGCCTCGCCCCGCAGTCAGCTGAGGCTTTCCTCCGTGTTGGGCTTTTTTGGGGGGGCGGGGCTTCGTGCCTCCATCTGAGCTCCAGGACGACTGGAGTCGGGCCCCAGTGGCTGACGCTGACACTCAGGCCCCACGGAGCAGAAAGTTAATACTGCGACAGATGTGTCGCCTCCCGGCCATGCAGACCCCTCCTCCTCCTCTCCTCCCTCCTGACATCCTTCTCCTCCTCCCTGCTCTCCCTCCACCTCTCCCTCTTCTTCATGTCGATGTGAGTCTGTCAGTGATGAGGAAGCTAAGACATAAAAACATGAGGAGAGTAAACAGTGACTGACGCTGTGTGATCAAAGAAGCCCCTGTGACAGCTGAGCTCTGCAGCCACGACGTGAGAGTGGACCTCGCCACAGACGCAGAAATGTGTTCCTCCCCCGTCACCGAAGTGACTCACAATGAAGGTGGTGAGACTGTATTCTTTCACAAACAAACGCAGACCGACCAAAGCACCAAATGTGAATTAATCCGCCACTAAAAATAGTCCCTCACATGGACATTTTACCTTTGAGCATGTTCACCTGTCACAGTTCGACACTCTCATGTTTTAAGATGCTAGTGAGTGCAGAACTACGTTTCTGCTGTTTGTGTAACATTTGCATAAAAACTACATTTCCAGATGTTTCAGAACATCAGCCTTTCTGATGACGGACTCGTTTCATGTAAGGTTTGATCGTTTAATGTGATAAATTAAAACTCAGTAAAGTAGCTGCAGGGCAGCGATGGAGCTGTGAGCAGGCTGTGAGCGTTTGGATGTTTCAGAGTCTTTAATGTCAGAGCCATCGTTTTCTATGTTCTTGAACACATCACCTCCTGACTGTGTGCTGACTCTATGTTCATGTGTTTAAATCGACACACATGTGAAGGCGTGTTTCTGACGATGTCATGTGTTGCTAATCTGATTTAAACTTTTATAACGGAAACCATCAACACATCAAAATGTCTTCTTTTACTCCCTCTGTTTCTGCGCCCCCTCCCTCCCTCCCTCCCTCCCTCCCTCACTCCCTCCCTCACTCACCCTCCTCCTCCTCCCGTTCTCCTCTTCCTCGCTCGTCCTCTGTTCCGTGGCAGCGGCTCGGCAGGACGCTGATGTGCGATGAGCTTTTCTGAAAGGTCCCAGGAGTTCAGAGCATCCTCCTCTGTTTCACGTCCACAACCTCTCTCTCTCCCTCTCTCACTCTCTCTCCCTTAATTTCTCTCTTTGTCTCTCCCCCTGCCTGTCACCCCCTCCTTCCCCTCCTCCCCCCTCTTTCACATCACAGGAGTGTGTGAGATTGACAGCCTCCCCAAAGAGTGAGAGCTGGAACAGATGGAATATGAATGGTTCAGTCGTGTATGAAAAAGGTGTCTGGGTGAAGGAAGTGCTGTAGAGGGACCCTCAATTGTGAGTTAAGTATGACTAAATCCCATTGTACCCCCCCCCGACACACACACACACACACACACACACACACACACACACGCACACGCACACGCGCACGCACACGCGCACACACACGCACACACACACACACACACACACAAAGGGGAATGAGCTTTAAAGAGACAGTGACAGATGATGGCCTCGCTTCTTTTGTCTTTCAAATAAAACAATTAAAACATATTGAGTGAACATGTCACAGTGATGTCACTTCCTCCTCGTTAAGCTTCAGTTCAGGTGTGACATATATAAATATACACTTTGTAACGTTAGTCTCTGTCCTGCTAACATTTATCGATATCGATTCAATTCCAAGCAGAGACAACGAGGCACCAAACACTGTGATAACCTCTGACCTTTGACACATCTCCCCTTAAAGCTAGCTGTTGACATGCCTATTTACAACAATGGATGCTTCTGATTAGCATGTAGCATGAACGCCAATTCAAAGGACAAAGTAGTCATGAGTTGATGTGCTCAGGAGCTGGCAGTTAGCAGCTAACCTGTTATACAAGATATTACACTGGGCGACATGTAGCACGTAGGTACGTACGTACCATGTGTGTGCTAAACGCCAACCAAGACAGACCAGACCAAACCGTTCTTCTTTTCTTCTTCTCTTCCTCGGTTACAAAGTCGTTTGTACTCTTCATACTCGCTGTGTCATCATGAAGCAGCAGAACCAATCAGACGGCTTCATGTTGATCTAAAACATCGATTTGATCCATCGCCGTGATGAAGAAGGAAACACCGTGTGTCTGCAGCCTCCAACAAACGCTCTCAGAGATATCTGGGATGAGAAGATGGTGTGTGTGTGTGTGTGTGCGTGCATGCGTGTGTGTGTGTGTGCCTTGCAGCCGTCTGTGGGCCACACAGGGCCTGTTTCTGAATTTGTGATCAAAAGTTTGAGCGCAGACCAGCGCTGAATCACGGCCTCCAAACATCTGCTGTCATATCGCTCTGAATTATTTATCTGTTGATCCGACTGGATGTATGTTTCCTTCTCCTCCTCTCTCCTGAGCCTGTGTGTGTGTGTGTGTGTGTGTGTGTGTGTGTGTGTGCGCGCGCACTTAGAAAATAAAATGCTTCAATCAACAACAACAACAACAAAATGATCTGCTGGTTTCAGGAATCGCTGTGCAACGCAAATAGAGCTGGAAGTTTGCTCACACACACACGTGCACACACACGTGCACGCACACACACCCTGACACACACACACACACACACACAGTTGTTGAAGCAGTGGGCGGCCGTATTTGTGCAGCCGTTGAAACCACAGCAGACACTCTGGGCCTTGTTTCGGCTGCAGCGCGGGCTCTAAGTGGAACACCTCATTAGGATGATTTAAAGGGACTGAGATGATATTAAGATAATTTCAGAAACACTATCAGAGCTTTCATCCTCCCAAATGATCATTTAAGTCCTGCTTGTAATGGCGATGAGACTGTTAGCGAGTTATTCATTTCAAACTGTGTTAAGCACAGCACGAGCAGCCATTAAAGCCAGTATCCAAACATGCGTGTTTACTGGGACGAGATCGGGAGGAAATGAAGTTACCAGGCGGAGCAGCCTCCATCGATCAGACGCCTCCGCTGCTGCTGCTGCTGCGACCTGAGACTGCAGGAAGAGGCAAAGTTTGAGACCGAGAAAGTTTGACACGTAAAGCCACAGGAGCCTTCCTGCACACATACACACACACACACACACACACACACACACAGGTACCAGGTATTATTAGTGTGTGTGCGTTAACCCTTTGAGCTCAGCAGTAGAATGATCCACCAGTGTTTGTCTGTCAGCTGTGATGTCTTCACGCTGCACATCCCTAAAGTCTGCACAACCTCAGCTCAAACGTGATGCAGGTCGATAAACCAAACTGTTCAATCGTCACTAAAATCAGTTTTAATCACATTTAGCTAAATAAACATTTTCTGTTCTTCATAAAGGAACATTTCTGAACACGTTTCAGTTTTACACATGTGCAGAGTGCATTAGGAACAGTGTGTACGCATGTATGTTTTGCATTATTATGATGTCATTTGTTATGTATTTAAAAATGCCTCATATCTCTAAAACCTGGAAAACATAAAGGCTTCGAAGTTTTAATTTCACACTGCATGTAACGTCATGACGACATCCAGCATCTTGTGACGACTCCAAAGCCTCAGGCCTCGACCTAAAGAGGATCTCCTGCAGCCATTTACGCTGTTTGTGGCCGCACACGACGTAACTTATTGAGGTCACAATCCAGAGTACAACAGCATGACGTGAAAGACTGAAGCTCTTCGCTGCTAAAGAATGAAGTCTGCGGCTTCAGTTTTTACTTTGGGTTCATGTAACAGGATCGTGTTAACACAGACAGTGAAGTCAGATCACTGAAATCAGTCGCTTGCTTCCTGTTAGCTTCTTCTGCCTCTTCATGCATCACTGCATCTGTTCAGGTGTTAACGAACTTTAGCCTCTTACCTGATTTCACCCCCACTCGGGGGGCATCCACACACGATGATAACAAACATGGAGGAGCTTCCTGTGATTGATCAGGCTCAGTTCTTCTCCCTCATCACCATTTATCCTTAGTAGCCAGAGTTTGGCATCAGTGTGTGTGTGTGTGTGTGTGTGTGTGTGTGTGTGTACGTGTGTGGATGGGGGGCAGGCTGGTGAGGGGGGTATCTGTATGTCCCCTGGCATCTATTTGCTTTAAAGCGCTCAGTCATTACGACCTAATACATGTAGATTGTGATGGGAGGGGGGAGGAGGGGGGAGGAGGAGATCAGTGGAGTGTTATGGAGGCAAGCAGATGCTCGCCTCTGGAGTTATTACATACAGAGATGATTAGTGAGGGGGGAGTGTGAGTGTGTGAGGGGGGGCTCAGTGAACTGATGGAAGGCCTTCAAGCTCGGAGAGATAGAAGAGAAAAGGTATCTTCAGAGCTCATCTGCATATCTTATGAGGAGACTCGGAGCGTGAGGGACGGGGGAGGAAACAGGGGAGGGGGGGATAGAGAGATGAAGGGCCGGTGGGGGGAGTTCTTCTCTGACCCCCGCAGCCAAGATCCAAAATACTAATGTGACCCCAGAAACAGTCAGCTGACCTCTCCTCTTCTTCAGGATTTAGGGTTTTTCTTCAAGAGGATCAGCCCAGCTCATCAGAACATTTCAAATCCAGAGATGGGAAGTAAGGAAGTACAAATACTTACATTTTAGGTCAAAGGTCAAGGTCAAATTTATAGAGCCCTTTAAAACACACCAACAGTGCTTTTAAAACAGGCTCAGTTCTATAGCTTCATGCTTCTGAAAGGAAGCATTAAAGCGTCATTGTAGCGTCATCTTTTCCAGCATCCAGACGGATTCCGTCCTGAAAGGATTAACAACAACACACGGATTCGATGGTGCATCCTTCAGGTCATATCACACGGGACAGACGTCACATGAAGAAGAGGAGGTAAAAGATGTGGAGACACACTGACAGAGAGGGAAACTGGAGCGTGGAGAAGAGGCGTCTGGTGAACGTTAAGTCTGTGAGAGACTGTGAGCGAGAACTCGGAGCCACATGGATGAAAGTGAAGCAGCCAACATGGCCGACGACCAGCAGCGAGACATCCCCCATCCAGCTGATTTACACATTGGAGCAAAGTTAATATTTCACGACTTTCACTTGTTCTTTGATTTGAAGTTCACATGATTTCTGTTTAATAGCCTCCAGATATCAGGTTAGCTTCAGCTAGCTTAGCACAGAAACAGCCGCTAGAAATGTCCTTCAGGGAGACACGTCTGACTCACAGCCTGGACGCTGCGCGTACTTTACATTTATCTGTGCGTATACTTTACAGAGTATCTGTGTGTATACTTTAGACGAGTATCTGTGCGTATACTTTACAGAGTATCTGTGTGTATACTTTAGACGAGTATCTGGGTGTATACTTTACACGAGTATCTGTGTGTATACTTTACAGAGCATCTGTGTGTATACTTTACAGAGTATCTGGGTGTATACTTTAGACGAGTATCTGTGTGTATACTTTACAGAGCATCTGTGTGTATACTTTAGACGAGTATCTGGGTGTATACTTTAGACGAGTATCTGTGTGTATACTTTACAGAGCATCTGTGTGTATACTTTACAGAGTATCTGGGTGTATACTTTAGACGAGTATCTGTGTGTATACTTTAGACGAGTATCTGTGCGTATACTTTAGACGAGTATCTGTGTGTATACTTTACAGAGCATCTGTGTGTATACTTTACAGAGTATCTGGGTGTATACTTTAGACGAGTATCTGTGTGTATACTTTAGACGAGTATCTGTGCGTATACTTTAGGCGAGTATCTGTGTGTATACTTTACAGAGTATCTGTGTGTATACTTTAGACGAGTATCTGTGTGTATACTTTACAGAGCATCTGTGTGTATACTTTAGACGAGTATCTGTGCGTATACTTTACAGAGCATCTGTGTGTATACTTTAGACGAGTATCTGTGCGTATACTTTACACAAGTATCTGTGTGTATACTTTAGACGAGTATCTGTGTGTATACTTTACAGAGTATCTGTGTGTATACTTTAGACGAGTATCTGTGTGTATACTTTAGACGAGTATCTGGGTGTATACTTTAGACGAGTATCTGTGTGTATACTTTACAGAGCATCTGGGTGTATACTTTAGACGAGTATCTGTGTGTATACTTTAGACGAGTATCTGTGCGTATACTTTAGACGAGTATCTGTGTGTATACTTTACAGAGCATCTGTGTGTATACTTTAGACGAGTATCTGTGCGTATACTTTACAGAGCATCTGTGCGTATACTTTACACAAGTATCTGTGTGTATACTTTTGACGAGTATCTGTGTGTATACTTTACAGAGTATCTGTGTGTATACTTTAGACGAGTATCTGGGTGTATACTTTACAGAGTATCTGTGTGTATACTTTAGACGAGTATCTGTGCGTATACTTTAGACGAGTATCTGTGTGTATACTTTACAGAGCATCTGTGTGTATACTTTAGACGAGTATCTGTGTGTATACTTTACAGAGCATCTGTGTGTATACTTTAGACGAGTATCTGTGCGTATACTTTACACGAGTATCTGTGCATATACTTTAGACGAGTATCTGTGCGTATACTTTAGACGAGTATCTGTGCGTATACTTTACACGAGTATCTGTGTGTATACTTTAGACGAGTATCTGTGCGTATACTTTAGACGAGTATCTGTGCGTATACTTTAGACGAGTATCTGTGTGTATACTTTAGACGAGTATCTGTACAGAGTATCTGTATGCATACTTTACACTGTGAGGACATTTCAGACGGACTTCACACTGTTACTGCAGGAAACACGTTCTATCTGTACTTCTACTTTAGTGAGTAATGTGTGTACTTTTGCCACCTCTGATAAAATCCTCGTTCAGGCAGAAATAAAAGATCTTCCATCCACCGACCAGCTGCCAGAGAATCATCTTCTTAATGAGAATGAGCAGAGAGTAAACTTGTGCGTGTGCGGCGCCCAGGAGAGTTGGACTTAGCGTACACACATGAAGCGCCTTCACATTAAGGCTGAGCAAACAAATAGATTTCCTCTGCCGCACTGTCAGATGCATAAAAACTATAAAAATATCTCAGAAGGCACAAAGTAAAGCGACGGGTGGGGGAGGGGGGAGGGGAGCTGAGGCATCTCTAACAACTTCCTGTAATTGCGATTTATTGAGAAGGAAGCGGAGGGTAAAGATTTAGAAATTATAAGCTATTATGTGCCAGAGAGAGTGAGCGAGGTGGGGGGGCGGGCCACATAAAACACAGCTGACAAGCCAAGGCAAATTAGCCCAGGACCGTTACAAAAATCACTTAATTGCCGGCAATTCTGTCAGGTCAATTGACTCTAATTGAAAAAAAAGGAGGGAATAACAAAAAGGAATATTATGGCAGAGAGGAGCAGGAGGAGGTGAGTGCTCAGGAAACAGAGCCTCCTCCTGCTGACATGATGTAACACTGACAGAGGCAGAATGCACTGATACATGTGGCCATCAGCGACGGATTGTACTGACGGTCTGGGATGAGGAGGCCAGACGAGAAGTCGTTTAACGGTAAGGTTCAACAGTTCCTCTGTCACAACACGGGTTAAACAGTACCATGAAAATAACGTCATGTGAGACCTGATGAAGTTAGTTCTGCATTCAACCCTATTTTAAAGGAATCATTAATAAATACAGCAAGTAATTGTTAGACGTGAAGGTAATTATTATCTTTCACAATCGAAGCACAATGTAACCCGTCGTTTAAAACCAACGGAGACTTCATCTGCTGAGTTCAGTTCACAGGTTTACCTGTCACCTGTGTCCCTCTGAGAGGGAGGCACCTGTACTCCTGCTGAGAGCCACTGTCTCCCATTAATGCCTAAACAGCTCTCTACATTCAACTTAAAGTGTGTGTGTGTGTGTGTGCGTGTGCGTGCGTGCGTGCGTGTGTTTGTGTGTGTGTGTGCGTGTGCGTGTGTGTGTGATGTTTGAGGACCTGATTGAGAGCGCAGAAGGCATCTCCTGATCAGCACAGATAGAAGGTGATTAATAGCCTTACTGATTAGCCAATCACCACCAAGACAAAGAATAATCAGTTAATTGATCATTGTGACGAGTTGTCTCTGTGTGTGTGTGTGTGTGTGTGTGTGTGTGTGAGTGTGTGTGTGTGTGTGTGTGTGTGTGTGTGTGAGTGTGTGTGTGTGTGTGTGTGTGTGTGTGTGTGTGTGTGTGTGTGTGAGTGTGTGTGTGAGTGTGTGTGTGTGTGTGTGTGTGAGTGTGTGTGTGTGTGTGTGTGTGTGTGTGAGTGTGTGTGTGAGTGTGTGTGTGTGTGTGAGTGTGTGTGAGTGTGTGTGTGAGTGTGTGTGTGTGTGTGTGTGTGTGTGTGTGTGTGAGTGTGTGTGTGAGTGTGTGTGTGTGTGTGAGTGTGTGTGTGTGTGTGTGTGTGTGTGTGAGTGTGTGTGTGAGTGTGTGTGTGTGTGTGAGTGTGTGTGAGTGTGTGTGTGAGTGTGTGTGTGTGTGTGTGTGTGTGTGTGTGTGTGAGTGTGTGTGTGAGTGTGTGTGTGTGTGTGAGTGTGTGTGTGTGTGTGTGTGTGTGTGTCTGTCCACATATTGTTGCTTTTTAAAGGATGATCTATTTTAATTGTACCTTTAATTTAACCTTCAGTACCTCATGACCTCGATGAGGTTCACATTTCAGTTTAAAGTCCGTCTGGATCCTGTCCTGTTTGCATTTCAAAATAAAAGCCCCACACAGAACAGAGAACTCGATCCCATCATATATTTCAGCCTTGAAGGTGAACACTTGTCATGTTTAGTCCAGGTGTAGATCACAGCTGAGCGTTAAGTGATACAGTAAGGTCTGATACCTGAGAGTGTTAGTGTATCTGAATATCAGTCACTCCGTCACACACTCCTCCCTCTCTGTGTCTGTGTGTGATGCCTCCAGTGTGAGCAGTGTGTGCTCTCAGTGTACACACACACTGATTATATACATACTGACTATAGATGCAGGCACTTGTGTGTGCTGCCGCCTTCCCCGGTCCGTCATACTGCAGCCGTACCTGTGGGAATCAAACATGAACAGAGGACAGCAGGCGAGAGACACAGAGAGAGAGAGAGAGAGAGAGCATCAGAGAGGGAGAAGAAGAGGAAGAGCGAGGGAGACGGTGACATCTCCAGTTCAAAGTGAGAGGGAGGCTCCACACACACACACACACACACACACACACACACACACACACTCGCTGCCCAGTACACCCACCGTGTGCTGCTGGTGACGCTGAGGTGTCTGACGGTCGATGTTTCGTACGGACTCCTCTGCAGCTCCTCCTCCTCTGTAGCACAGTCAGGTTTGTTTGTGTGCTTCTACATGCAGGCTGCAGTAATGCAGTAATGCAGTAATAATAATAAATTGTTTTTGTACATTTGTGCTCTCTGTAACTCTTCCAGCTTTGAAGGACTCTGATAGACTCGGCCGTGCGGTCCGACCCAGCAGAAGAGCTGCTGAAGCTCAAACTGCTGAAACAGTTAATGCAGGTTCTGACAGAAAGGTGTCAGAACACACAGAGTCACGTTTTCTTTGACATCATGTGGATGGTCGGGTGCGTGTGCGTCTCTTACCTGGGGAAGACATGGCACCAGGATGCATTATGGGAAGAAGGCGAGCCGGCGGAGGCAGTGTGATGCTTTCAATGTTCTGCTGGTAAACCTTGGGTCCTGCCGTTCATGTGGATGTTACTCTGACACGTACCACCTACCTGAACATTGCTGCAGACCAAATCCACCCCTTCATGGACACAGTATTCCCTAATGGCAGTGGCCTCTCTCAGCAGGATAATGCGCCCTGCCACACTGCAGACATGGTTCAGGAATGGTTTGAGGAACACAACGAGTTCAAGGTGTTGACTCGGCCTCCAGATTCCCCAGATCTCGATCCAGTCGAGCGTCTGTGGGATGTTCTGGACAAACAAGTCTGATCCATGGAGGCCCCACCTCGCAGCTTACAGGACTTAAAGATCTGCTGCTCACGTCTTGGTGCAGATACCTCATGGTCTTAATGTTATGGCTGATCGGTGTACATGACAGAAGGCCTGTGTTAGAAACTGTTCATGAGAAGTTTGATAGTCGTGGGTGTGCATGAGACAGGGACAGTCTAATACTTAGTGCATTATGGGAAATGATGCTTGACTCGTAACGAGGATATTTCAGACCTCTGCTGCTTCAATCTTTCCTTTTCAATCGTTTGTGAGTCTATGTGTTAATATGTTTCTACATTTCTTTGTACTGCTGATCATATTCCAAACATTCATTTTGCAAAGCTGCGGTGCATTTCCCAAATTCACTGATACATGTGTCTTTGTGGTGTATTCAGTGTTTCTCTTCTGTTTGATTGACAGACTAAAAAAGGATGAACCACATATTGTACATGAGGTCATGTTGGTTCGTCTGGGTTTGCAGGTGGACACAGAATGACTGAGTGTGTCGACCAAAGTGATTTTAAACCAGGTGAAACGTTTTAAACATGACTGAGACCTTTTTTAAGGTTTACTTTGAACTCTTTCAGCCGTGTGGACACCTTGATCCTGTGTGAGTGTCTGAGCCTCGGTGCACACACACACACTGTGCACACACACTCGTTCGGCCTGTGTAACATCCATAAAGTGTTACGACGTCACCTCGGAGCCTTCCCTCCTCCCCGTCGCTCTGCGGCCTGAACCAGCGGCCGTTAACATTTGAAGCGGGAGCAGAAAAAAGGCTCTAATTGGTGCTGCGGTGGAACCACAGGCCTGATATTCTGTGAAAGCAGGGCATCAGAGGGCCATTAATTAACCTTAGTGCTATGATTACTACTTACATTAGAGGGGAATACATTAGAGGTGGCAGCGGGCCCCTTTTTTTCCCACCTTGCACTTCAGAGGGGCCCCGTCGGAGCGCTCCGTGCCCCCGCGAGCCACGATATGTTAACGGGGAAGCAACTAATTAGATGTCAAAAATTCATAAGGCCTCTCTTTAATATTGCATATCTATCCCCGGCCTGTCACTTCAAAACAACGGGGATTGCATAAACAGGCGACCGCAACACAACCCCCCCTCATCCAGCCCCGTCATGGGACCTGGGTGGGAGGGGGGAGGAGGGGGGAGTGTAGTGCTGATGAGGGACAAGAAGGAGGGATGACAGCGTGCTTGAAGGTGAAGAGGAGGGAAGACAGAGGAAAGAAGAAGAGGAAGAAGATGCAAAGAGGAAGAAGAAAGGAGAGAGAATCAAAGAAAGTTCCTGAAGAATCCCACAGAGGATGGCTCTGCGTCTTCCTCTCTGTGGCGCGATGGAGTCTTCCTCTCTGCGGCGCGACGGAGTCTTCCTCTCTGCGGCGCGACAAAGTTTTCCTCTATGCGGCGCGACGGAGTCTTCCTCTCTGCGGCGCGACAAAGTTTTCCTCTCTGTGGCGCGACGGAGTCTTCCTCTCTGCGGCGCGACGGAGTCTTCCTCTCTGCGGCGCGACAAAGTTTTCCTCTATGCGGCGCGATGGAGTCTTCCTCTCTGCGGCGTGCAGGAGTCTTCCTCTCTGCGGCGCGATGGAGTCTTCCTCTCTGCGGCGCGACAAAGTTTTCCTCTATGCGGCGCGATGGAGTCTTCCTCTCTGCGGCGTTCAGGAGTCTTCCTCTCTGCGGCGCGATGGAGTCTTCCTCTCTGCGGCGCGACAAAGTTTTCCTCTCTGTGGCGCGATGGAGTCTTCCTCTCTGCGGCTTGCGGGAGTCTTCTTCTCTGCGGCGTGACAGAGTCTTCTTCTCTGCGACGCGATGGAGTCTTCCTCTGCAGCGTGCAGGAATCTTCCTCTCTGCAGCGCGACGGAGTCTTCCTCTCTGCGGCGCGACGGAGTCTTCCTCTCTGTGGCGTGCGGGAGTCTTCCTCTCTGTGGCGTGCGGGAATCTTCCTCTTTGTGGCGCGACGGCGTCTTCCTCCCTGCGGCGTGCAGGAATCTTCCTCTCTGCGGTGCGACGGAGTCTTCCTCTCTGCGGCGTGATGGAGTCTTCCTCTCTGTGGCGTGCGGGAGTCTTCCTCCCTGCGGCGTGATGGAGTCTTCCTCTCTGTGGCGTGCGGGAGTCTTCCTCTCTGCGGCGTGATGGAGTCTTCCTCTCTGTGGCGTGCGGGAATCTTCCTCTCTGCGGCGCGACAGAGTTTTCCTCTCTGCGGCGCGATGGAGTCTTACTCTCTGCAGCATGATGAAGTCTTACTCTCTGCAGCATGATGGAGTCTTCCTCTCTGCGGCGCGACGGAGTCTTCCTCTCTGCGGCGCGACGGAGTCTTCCTCTGAGGCCGACGAAGTATTCCTCTGAGGCCGACGAAGTCTTCCTCTCTGTGGCGTGCGGGAGTCTTCCTCTCTGTGGCGTGCGGGAATCTTCCTCTCTGCGGCGTGATGGAGTCTTCTTCTCTGCAGCACAACAGAGTCTTCCTCTCTGCGGCGTGCAGGAATATTCCTCTCTGCGGCGCGACAGAGTCTTCCTCTGAGGCCGACGAAGTCTTCCTCTCTGTGGCGTGCGGGAGTCTTCCTCTCTGTGGCGTGCAGGAATCTTCCTCTCTGCGGCGTGATGGAGTCTTCTTCTCTGCAGCGCAACAGAGTCTTCCTCTCTGCTGCGTGCAGGAATCTTCCTCTCTGCGGCGTGCGGGAGTCTTCCTCTCTGTGGCGTGCGGGAATCTTCCTCTTTGCGGCGCGACGGCGTCTTCCTCCCTGCGGCGTGCAGGAATCTTCCTCTCTGCGGTGCGACGGAGTCTTCCTCTCTGCGGCGCGACGGAGTCTTCCTCTCTGCGGCGTGATGGAGTCTTCTTCTCTGCAGCGCAACAGAGTCTTCCTCTCTGAGGCGCGACAGAGTCTTCCTCTCTGCGGCGTGCAGGAATCTTCCTCTCTGCGGCGCGACGGAGTCTTCCTCTCTGCGGCGTGACGGAGTCTTCCTCTGAGGCCGACGAAGTCTTCCTCTCTGTGGCGTGCGGGAATCTTCCTCTTTGCGGCGCGACGGCGTCTTCCTCCCTGCGGCGTGCAGGAATCTTCCTCTCCGCAGCGTGCAGGAATCTTCCTCTCTGCGGCGCGACGAAGTCTTCCTCTCTGTGGTGCGATGGAGTCTTCCTCTCTGCGGCGCGACGAAGTCTTCCTCTCCGCGGCGTGCAGGAGTCTTCCTCTCTGCGGCGCGACGAAGTCTTCCTCTCTGTGGCGTGTGGGAGCCTTCCTCTCTGTGGCATGTGGGAGTCTTCCTCTCTGCGGCGTGTGGGAGCCTTCCTCTCTGTGGCGTGTGGGAGTCTTCCTCTCTGTGGCGCGACAAAGTTTTCCTCTCTGTGGCGCGATGGAGTCTTCCTCTCTGCGGCTTGCGGGAGTCTTCTTCTCTGCGGCGCGCAGGAATCTTCCTCTCTGCAGCGCGACGGAGTCTTCCTCTCTGCGGCGTGACGGAGTCTTCCTCTCTGCGGCGCAACGGAGTCTTCCTCTCTGCGGCGTGATGGAGTCTTCCTCTCTGTGGCGTGCGGGAGTCTTCCTCTTTGCGGCGCGACGGAGTCTTCCTCTCTGCGGCGTGACGGAGTCTTCCTCTCTGCGGCGCAACGGAGTCTTCCTCTCTGCGGTGCGATGGAGTCTTCCTCTCTGCAGCATGATGGAGTCTTCCTCTAAAAAACTCTCATATAAAAGAAGTGGCGTACTTGTGGAGATCATTTTGTCTCTGATTCTGCCAATATTTGCCTTAACGCTTGCAGCACTAAATAATCCATATGAAACACCTGTTTCCAGAAAACATGTTTTCAGCATCACAGTATCAGTGTTGACTCCCATCTAGGTACCCCTCTAGCCACAGTTTGGCACTTCTCTTGGGCAAGTCAGCAATTATAAATGTGCAGCATCTGAGAATGACGAACGACAAATGGTCCCAATTTGGTAAGAAATTAGTCGAAATATGACCTTTAACCCCTCTTATAGTCATCACTGAAGGTCTATGACCAGAAGTTTCTTTAAAGAGTGGGAGGGAAAATGCTTTGAATATTCTTAGACACGATAAAATCGTCTGACAGCCTCGAGCTGACAGCTGCAGAGGCAAATGTCAATCAACATAAACAACAACAGCTGAAGCAGCCTTTAAAGTCGAGGGGACAGAGACAGATATGCTTCAACCTCAGGCCTTCTTACTGTTTCCAGCAGCAGATATCAAACCTTACTGTTTGTCTTATTTACAGGACAGCTCCCAAAAAAAACCTCCAAAAGTTCACGATGTAGCGCCATCTTTAATCCTCCTTCCCTCTCACAGTCTAAAAGCAGCATTGAAAGGTTAACAGAGCTTGTCGTGTCCATAAACACAGACACAGAGGATCTGTGTTTACTCACCACTAAACTTAAAGAAAGTGTTTTAAAGTCGATCCAGATTTAAAGCAGCAGCAGTAACAATCGCGTCCCCGTCAGAGTGATGCTGTTTCCATGAGCCGAGACACTTCATCGTGTTTCATTTCCCCCAGCGGAGACGCAGCGCTGCGTTACTGTGAGGACACATATTTTAGAAAAGTTCACAGTCATCTGTCTAAATACATTTTCCCCACTGTCTGCGTGTGTTGGCTCACATGAAGTATTCATAATAATGTTCTGTGTGTCTTTATGAAGATGATCATTCAGAGTCAAACTGATTGTAATGGTAGAAATAAAGAAGAGGGAGCACTGCGACATCTAAAGCTCTTTGATTTTCAATCATGTGTGACGGATTCAGATATTTATAGCAGCTGTACTGCGTCACACAGGAGGATTTATACACGCTGGGTGTGCCAGATCCAGGAAAACACACAAGGCCGACGGGTCTTTAGAGATATACCCTTATTAGTCGTAAGAGCCTCAATTGATGACAGTGAATCTATCCAATACACTACATGTTAGAGTTATAGCCTCAGACTGAATAGGTGGATAGGTAACAGCTAAAACCATGTACCAACCACCAGCACGAGGCCTCATTTCAGACACCTTTGGGCTCAGTTAGCCCAGGGGGATCGTGAAGCAGCAGACAGGGACCAGGTGTCAAGGAGCGCTGCAGCGTGTGTTGTTGTGGAAGCAAAAACCCAAATGTTGGAGCAGTTCAGGGATGGGATAGAGAAGGACTTTCTGTCGGGTCAAAATATGTTTTAGAAGGGGAAGGCAGTGCTTGGCTTGAGCTGCATTCAGCCGGAAGGAGAACAGCTGACCCGGACTTCAGACATCATTAAGCAATGAAAAGAACACTGAGGAACTCCTGAACCCAACCAACCTATGACCTATAGGTAGGACACCTGACCTGTGACCTTGGCTCTGGACATCTTTGGGCTGTATTGGCTGACATGCCTCTTCAGTGTTGCATGGAGGTCCTGGAAAATGGCTGTCAACTGGCAGACGGGGGTGGTTCCCATTTTTAAAAGCGGGGCTCGAGGGTGTGCAGTCATTGTGATATCACACTACTAAGTTTATTCTATGGCGCTCTCATGTAGAGGTGCTGACCAGGATCAGGAGTCAGAGTGTGGATTGTGTCCTGCCAGTGGAACAGTGGACCAACTGCTCACTCTTGCAGGGTTACTAGGGGGGTCATGGGAGTTTGCACATCCAGTCCACGAGTGTCTTGTGCCTCCGATCAATGAGTCATCAGGTCAGTGTATCACCAAAGTGACAGCTGTGTCCCTATCCTCAGCATGTGGCCTGACCTGGCCTCCACCAGGGTTACCTCGCAGGCTTTAAAGGCACAGCTGGGGCAGGGACAGTGTCCGGTTTGGGGACCTCAGAATTCAATCTCTGCATTCAAATTAGGTTTTCATTGTTGGCTTCAAGAAGCTGTGACCTCCAGGCGACAGGGTTTGAATTTGCTGCGAGCGGCGACTGGGAGCCAGTGGAGTGATATGAACAGTGGAGTGATATGAACAGTGGAGGGATATGATCACTGGAGTGACGTGCCGTTCTGGGTTGATCGAAGACCAGTCGTTCTGCTGCGTTCTGGATCATCTGCAGAGGTTTGAATGTGCACGCAGGAAGGCCTGCCAGGAGGGAGCTGCAGTAATCAATGCGTGATATCACGAGAGCCTGTACCAGCAGGTGTGTTGCATGCTCTGACAGGTAGGGTCTGATCTTCCTGATGTTGTACAGGGAAAATCGACATGACCGAGCAATCGAATCCACATGAACCTTAAAGGTAAGCTGGTCATCATCACGACGCCCAGGCTCCGGGCAGACTTAGTGGGTATGAGTTCAGCTTGTGCGAGCTGGATGTCGATCTGTGGTTGCATATATCTTTCTTCTGGGCACGGATTGCTTCGGGATCTCACAGGAGCTGGGACACATTGTCGGGGAGAGGGACTTCTGGGCTGACTTGCTTGATGGACTTACTGACAGCAGTTGAGGCTGGGATAAATCCCATCTAGCACCTGCACTGGTGCAACGATCAGCACTGGCGCCCTCCAGGGTTGCGTGCTCTCCCCACCACTCTTTTCCCTCTACACCAGCGACTGCAACACAGGAGACTCATCTGTTAAACTCTTGCACTTTGCAGACCACTCAATGGTCATCCTCCTAATAGCTCGCCCTCCAGTGCAGTCAGAACCACCTGTAGATGAACAAACTCAAACTCTGCCCTCGTCACCACACTCATCAGCACATAATTTGGGACTGTCTGGGATCCACAATCTCCCCGGACCTCAAGTAAACTTCCAACGAAGACGTTGTCATCAAGTAGTCCCAGCAGGAAGAACTTCCTGCACCGGCTCAGGAAGTTCAACTACCTCAAGAGCTGCTGATCCATTTCCTCTCTGCAAAAATCCAGTCTGTTCTCTGCACATCCCTCACTGCAGTGTTCAGGTCAGACTCCAAACAGGACAGAAATAGACTACCGCAGACCGTGGTGCACAAAAACTATGCTGGTGCCATCCTGACTGCAGTTCAGGCTGGTAAGCAGCTGAATAATGGCTGAAGGTGATCTACAGAACAAAGAACAGTCAGTCCCAGTTATCGTCTGCTGGTGATTAACTCCTGGTTTCATGTTATAGTTTATAGTTTCATTGTAACGCTCTGTAGTTCTGAATTACTCATCAAACATGTTCAGCTTGGGTCAAAGGTCATGCACAGACTATAAGCAGGTCGACCTCCTGAATTCCAGTAGCTGTGTGGCTAACAGCTTCCACGTGGCTTTCAGCTCCAGCTGGTCCTCTCACTGTTGGTTGTATGTAGCTTTAACTCTACACACAGTGTGTAGGTGTTCATCTGTGGCTGTATCATGTCCTCTTCCCCGTCTGAGGCTGTCCTTTAAATGTAACCGACCCCCCACATTTCTCCCGTGTGCTCTCAGATCCACCAGAGGAGAGTTCAGTTCACCCACTCGTGTCATGCAAACTCATATTCATTCACTCCAGGTTGAATTAAGTGACACATCCCGACTGCTGGCCACTGAAGCAAAAAATTATCCTGCCGGCCGAGCGAAAGGTCAGAACAGAGGTGGAGGAAATGGAGGGTCACATTTCTCTAACCGTGAACTGCTGCTGAATGTGAGCCGAGCTGCCAGCAGCCTGACGAGAGCCCGACAGGTGTGTGTAGGTGTGTGTGTGTGTGTGTGTGGGGGGGGATTTCAAGAGCTGATAGTGGCCCTCCACTTTCTCTAACTGAGACATCATAGGGTTACTCTGTTCAGTGTGGATCAATATCTTTATTTTGCACACTGTGAGCACAGACTGTACACGTGACAGCTGCGTGTGCGCTGGTTTAAGAGACAAACGTAAAAACAGCGACTCACTTTATGTTCACTGATACATACAAACATAAATGTTGTCGTGAGTTTACGCCGTGTCCGTTCGTTGGGTTAGTTTCCTATGACTGTATTCTCTCAGGTATGTTAGGTGAACGAGTCACCTGACTGACGGGACTGTGACCCTGTGGTCTGAACAATTGTTCATAGATGCTCTTTGTAACATTTCTGATCACTGTTTATTTGAAAAGGCCGATTCAATTTAAAGTTCTGTGTTGGTGCCAAACTAATCCCCCGTCCTCCCTCCTGCACTCACTGCTGTGAACACGTATATTATAAATATTTAAAGGAGGGTGGAGGCAGAGGTTTTGTCATGGCTTGATAGACATGGCTGTCCATATTTGTTTATTTCAGGAGATAATCAGTCCTTCTAAGCATGAACTCTTATCTCTCCCCACGGAGGGAAAACAGCAGCAGATAAGGAAAAGATGCAAAACTTTCAGTTTGGCTGCGTGACGTGAAGTCTAAAATCTCCTCCATCACTCCCAGGAAGCTCCACGTGACCGCCGCTTATCAGCGCGGCGTCGGGGGTCACGAGACAGCCGGCAGATTGTGAGCCGCGAGTTTTTCGCTCGTCACCCGGAGGATTTTGATACTTCCATCTCCCTGAACACGCAGCAGATCCTCCGCCTCACCTGCAGGAAAGCAATTACTGAGAAGTTTTCCAAATGACGGGCTGCCAATCACAGCCTGATGAGTTTAGATTCCTGCACTTAGAGCAATTATTGAGCTGTGAGTTTGTTGACACTTGCCTTTCAAAGATGTTCACTTCATTTTAACAGCAGAGGAGTTTATTATCAAGGCACCAGGATGTTCTTCAAAGCACATTTATTCACAGGAAATTTCCTTAAACTGTTGGTGCAACACAGCTCAAAGAAACCATTTACATAACGGGAGCAGCTAATAAGTTGACGAGTGAGGCTGCACCATCTCTGCTGCCTGTGACGGTTTAACCAGGAGACAGACTCAGCTAAAGGAGCCCCATCATTAAAACTCAGCCGGCCGCCACACCACTGCCGCTGCTTCAAAGAGGAAGTGTCCGGACTTTGGTCTCTTCCTCCCATTACACTGAGAGAGATCAGAAACTCTCCGTCTTCTTCAGGAGGCCACTCTGCAGCCAGCCGCGCCTTCAGATGATTCACCCCATTACGGAGCCAATCAGGTATAATGAAGCACGCGTCGAGAACTCTGCGGCTCAGCCCCATAAATTATTTACTGCCACTTGTCATCCCATCGAGTCGCTGCAGTCACAGAGGAGCACAGAGACACATGAAGGCTTTCCGGGGTGGAGAGACTCCGCAAAGATGGTGACACCCCCCCACACATCACCCAGGTCCACCTCCCACATCCTCCCCTCAGTCACCCCCTCATCCTCAAATCAAACAGCCCACCCCGCCCGCCGTCCTCCCCACCTGTCAGACGTCGCAGATAGAGAGATGGAGGAAGCACTTCGTTACAGCCGCTCACTCGCAGCTTTCAAACAGATTTCAGCTAATGAGGAAGCATTTAGAAACTCTGGCATCCCACTACTGGAAGAGGGGGGGGGGGTTATAGCACATACACACATATACAGCACACACAGCAACATATACACCCCGCTCCATCCTCCACACACACACACACACACACACACTCACCTGTACAGTGTTTCTCTCTCACAGCTCAGGTTGTCAGTGCAGCTGAACAAAGTGAATAGAATATGTGACTGACAATAAAGATTTCTTTTAACATCAGTGGGAGGAAGGCGGGTGGGGGGGCGGGGCAGGGGTGCAGGGGGGAGGCGGGTGAGTGCGGGGAGACAGGCTGCAGAAGTTTGCATTGCTCTGAAGGACCCGTCGGCTGCATGTGCCATCTTTAATGACGCCAAACTGGCACCCAGTGAGCCAACCAGGAGAGAGCAAAGCCTGCAGACCTGTTATTGAAACCTGCGTCTGTGTGTCTTCTCTTTACACCCCCCCCCCCCCCCCCCCCCCCTTATCTGTGAGCGTTAATAGACACCGCTAAATTTCCGCTGCCGTCTCCTTAAAGTTTAATTCACCCACTTTTCTCTCACTGCTGCCTCCCCATTACGGAGCGTCGACGGCAGCAAACAGCCATTATTATTTCATACTATGAAAACAGCCTCTCAGATGAAGGGGAGAGGAAGGAGAGGACGGCGCTGGCAATAATTTCATGGCACAGTTATAATGGCAGGTTGGGAAGTGAGCAAAGAGGACCCACTTTTCATGTGACACTATTATCCTCTCGGCTAACGGGTGACGAGGATTATTTACTGGATTCAACAGTTTCAGTGTTTCTCAGTGTTTTGCTGAGAAGTTAGTCTGAGGTGAGCTGAAGGTGAGCGTGTGGAAACTTCTGATTGTTGTTTCTCTGAGCAGCTGGAGAGACTCACCATGCACGATGCAAGATTAATTATTATTATTGTTGATGAACGTTTGTGACGTGTTCAGACCAAAGACAGTCAACTCTCTCCTCACGTGTCAAAGGTCAAAGATCAAAGATCAACCATCAGTCAATGAATTCTGATGCAATCCTCGGACGTCAGGGAAATCTTAACGCTGATCAGTTTTGCAAATCTCTCGCTCAACATGAACTTATCGACTTCACACACACGTGGATCTAACACCACTTAGTGAAGACATCGTGATTCAGGGGCTGGTTTCCTCCGCTGGTCAGAGACACGATGCAGACTGTGCTCCTCGGTGTCAGAGACAGATGCTTTATTGTCAGGACTGTTGGACCGTCTGTCCATCTGTCTAATACTCTGTTCTAGAAAGGTCCACACAGGAGACCCACAGGTGTCTCAGGACTGCACAACTCTGTCATTGTTCTTAGAACGGTTGGAGAACCCCGTCCTAGGCTCTCACAAGCTGGCCGTGATTCGCCCTCTGCGATTTGACTGATCTTCACATGCATTGACTCTGTGTGTAATTCGACATGTGAACATGTGCTTGTCTTTTGGTCTGAACGATGACTGAATCACTCCTCCATTGCCGTCCAGCCCAGTGTGTCCACAGGTCAGAGTCTCCCTCAGAGCGAGCTCATGTTGGGAGCCCGGCAGCCTGATCTGATCGAACACACAGAAGTAACGTGTTGTATGTACGGCCGCTTTAGGACGCGACAGCCTCTCCGGGCTCCCAGCAGGGCTTCAGGCTCTTATCGGTGTTAGTGGAGGATATGACCTGTGCTATTTCCTGCAGGCCCTTTGTGAACACATCCATGTGAGACAGTGTATTTATGTACACATGTGGGTAGCAGATCGAGGGTTCTGAAAGGCTAAACGTCAGCATCCATTGATTTGATCAGTGAGTCACTGGTCCTATAAGAGTCCTATTAACACCCACAGAAGGATTAATGTCATTAATGTGATGCACTGCTCCTTTAAATGATCAGTCTGACTCCCAGTGCCTGTCCTGGTGCCTCCATCAGTGAGGCTCAGAATAGAACCAGCATTCAATGCACGCCCACCTACACACACGCACACACACACACACACACACACACACACACACACGCACAGAGTCTACCTCTAATTAGTGATTAACACGTCCTCTCTGTATTTATAGGCCTGACTTGCCAGGCGCTGCCGTGTGTGCCAGGATCAGGCTGAACGGAGCGTGAGGTGAGCTGGGAGCTCGGCCGCTTCATAAACACTCCGTTATAGTTTCACACTAATCGACTGATTACACAAACAGCCTGTAACGGCTGCTCGAACCAGAGGGTCACACCATGTTGGAGTGCTGTCGTTACACTCGCTGCTGCTCTCAGGTCTGCATGCTCACGCAGTCCAGTGTCATTATACACAGCACATTTGGCTGCTAAGTGTCACATAATAAGGGTGTTATTGTGATTTATATAAAGACTAGAGCGGCTCAGAGAGACCACCGCTGAGGACAACGTTCCAATCATCTGTTAGATTATAATCGGCCACCACAACCTCACAAACTCATCTCATGTGCAGCCGAGTTCTTTACTCTTGTGTTGTACGTTTAGTCACACCACTGGACCCGTCCTTTATTCATGTGGTCGGTACTGATGTGCTGTTGTGTGTCCAAACAAACCAACAAATCTCCTCTCTAGTCTCCTGAAAACAAAGAAGCTTTCGTCACGTGCTGAGAACCACAGATTCATTCACAAGATAGTGAACTGATCTTAAGCTCCCTCCTGAGCGTCGGTGTTTTTCTGTATTAGATAGTTTCTTTAAGAAAGAACTCCTTGGTAGGCCGGCAGCAGGGACCGCAGTGTGTGACTGAAGCATATATTCACAATGTTGATGAACATGCTAATAAGATGCTAATTGAGGCATTTGGTTTTGATTTGTCGTTTCCTGTGGCAGAGCCAAAGAGGAGAAGAGGTGTTTGCTTTGAGACGGGGATGACCAGACTCCGAGTCATCGTTTCTCCTACATGAGAAGAGAGTGTGCAGAGAGTGTGCAGAGAGTGTGTGGAGAGTGTGTGCAGAGAGTGTGCAGAGAGTGTGCGGAGAGTGTGTGGAGAGTGTGTGCAGAGAGTGTGCAGAGAGTGTGCGGAGAGTGTGTGCAGAGAGTGTGCAGAGTGTGTGCAGAGTGTGTGCAGAGAGTGTGCAGAGAGTGTGCAGAGTGTGTGCAGAGTGTGTGCAGAGTGTGTGCAGAGAGTGTCTGCAGAGAGTGTGCAGAGTGTGTGCAGAGTGTGAGTCTGTTTACATCTACTTCCTGTAGTCTGAGCCGGCCTTAACAACAGTCGACTGCAGACATCATCGTGGGCGGACATGTAACCGCGAGGAGCAGGTGTGAAGACGTCCTTCAGACACTGAAGGAGCTGTCGGGAGATGTTTCCTTTTTCACTTCAAATGAACTGTGGACTAAGTTTCTTCTGGCTTCTGGTCTTTGTGCTAAGCTAGGCTAAATATGTACAGGACAGGATGCTGAAGCTGGTCTTCACATGTGACCCTGATGTTGTCAGGAAACAAGCAGCTTTCTTTTGACCTGCTTCTTGTAAAGTGTTTCAGTTTAAGAGCACAAGGTGAGAACATGGAGAGGGAGGAGGGAGGTGTCTGATGCTTTTGATCTATTGCTGAATGAGTGTCTCACCTCTCCTTTAAAATCTCTTCTGCTCTCACACACACACACACACACACACACACACACACCTCCTCCTCTGGTAATCAGGCTGGATGGCTGATTCTTTTCATAAATTTTAGTATCTCCTTATTTCAGGCTTTGCTGCCTCTCGGCTGCCATTAGTCCCCCGCAGGCGACAGAGCCCGTCTCCTCGCACGCCGCTCCTTTATGAGGTTTGCCTTCGCTCCCAGCGTTACTGCCTGCCAGGCGTCCTGTGTGGGGCGTTCACAGACACAGCGAATCTGTCATCCTTCCCTCCTGACGTTTATTTTCTATTCTCTAACATATCGTCCTCTTTAAAGAGGCTCTGTTGAGCTGATTTAAGGCCATAACAACATCCACCATCACAAACATACACATGTATATTGTATTGCCGAGTGTCTCAGGTTTTATTGAGTCTGTGTCTGTGTTGTTCGAGTCGGGGGAGTCGTTCTGTGAATGATGGACTGTGAGTGAAGAGCTGAGGATGAAGGAGACGGCAGACGTCTCAACACTCACACAGAGGATGTGTGTGTCCTGTGACACAGAGTCAAACATGGACTTCATGCAGACAGGTGTGTAAACGCTGCTCATGTTTTCAGGTATCTCCACGACTTCTGTTCATGCAGGGCGTTACAGACGACACCACTGATGTCCAAAGCCTCCGCTCAGCCTGCTCGGCACACAGCACACTGGTTTGTTACCAAAGTCATCAGGACTCATTTATTGGAACTTTGAGCTTATGCACCAGGTTTCACGAGAAGTCGTGGTTCAGAGATATCACAAAGGAACAGACGGACGGACTGTCGCTTGTGTCGCTATAACAGATGATCACAGGATGCATCGTCTCCCTGCTGGACTCAGTATAAGGTATGAGACATAAAGCAAAGGTCGGGGGTGTCTGGGGACACGGTGAACATACAGTTCAGCAGCGCTCAGTACCGTAACATGTCTCTGTTATCTCTGTTTCTCTCTGCGACCTTTCTTTAATTAGAGATCCAACAGACAGCACACTGACGGCTTCTGCAACACAGAGAGAGAGAGCTGAACACGTTGGTTGTTCTCGTTCCTCAGTCTCTCATGTTGGTCACATTATTTTTCACTACATGCACTCACCATGTAGAAACACACCGTTTACAGACAGCAGGTCTCAGTGTCTGAGCTGCAGCTGGTTAGCATACAGGGCCAACAGAGTGAAGAAGTGAGGACACACCTCAGATGAACGAAATGAAAAGTCTGATAAAGTGAGAGAAAGAGTATCATGGGGCAGGTTCAAAGGTGAAGTGTGAAGTGGCCTGCTGTCCCAGGAGCCTCACCTCATGCAGAGGGCGTGTCTTTAAGAAGGCTCTTGTGTCTATTCAGGACTTTCATTTCTTCAGCTTTGGGCTCCTGTTTTGTATATTTCTTATTTATCAATTGACCACACACAGAGTGTGTTTGGATTGGGGGGGTAACAGGGTGTCAGCAGCTCTGTTTTGCTCTGAGGCCTCCAAACAGTTAGTCCAGCCCTGCTGAGTGCAGGTGAAGGGTCTCTGGACACGAGATATAGATTCTATATCAGGGCAATAATTTAAATCTGAAACAGTTCAGAAACACTCAGAGAGAGAAAAAGAGACGGAGTGAGACAGAAGGAAAGAGAGAGAGAGGGATGGAGAGAGAGACTTAGCAGAGAAACACCTGAGCGGCAGAACGAGGCAGGTGTTTAATCTGAGAATTAAGACAGTGTGAAAGTTCATAAGTATGCTAATGTGAGAGAGAGGCTCAGTGACGGAGCTTCATCGTCTGCTCAGGAGGAAGAAACAGCCTGCATGAACATTCAGAGTCACATGACTGCACCTGCTCTGACCATGAAGCATCATCTACCATTACTGTAAAGACGCTTTAATATAGCAGCCATCATGAAATCTGTCTGCACGCTGGTGCTGTGTGATCCCTGCAGAGACACAGACACTAACATACAGAGTGAGACACACATGGATATACATGTGTGTCTCACTCTGTATGTTAGTGTCTGTGTCTCTAACATACAGAGTGAGACACACATGGATATACATGGATACATGAGGAGGAGGAGAGCATCAGAAACACACCAGGCTGAAGATACCAGAGGTCTTCTGTTTTTAAACATCAAACAAGGTTCCTAATTGCTGCAAACCATGCAAAGCTAATCATGCTAAGCTAATCATGCTACACTAATCATGCAATTGTGTCTGTATTCTTGTAAGTTAAACTTTCTTCAGCCCAAAGCAGAGGCATGTTGAGACCAAAATGAGTTTCTCAAGTTTTCCACTCTGTGTGATTACATGACAAGTTAGCTTTGAACACATCTGTCTGAGCGCATGAGTGAGTGATACATCAGTGTGTGTACCGGAGGATAGAGGTGAGTGTGTGCAGAGAGTGTGCAGAGTGTGTGCAGAGAGTGTGCAGAGTGTGTGCAGGGATTGTGCAGAGTGTGTGCAGAATGTGTGCAGAGGGTGTGTGCAGAGTGTGTGCAGAGAGTGTGCAGAGTGTGTGCAGAGAGTGTGTGCAGAGAGTGTGTGCAGAGAGTGTGCAGAGTGTGTGCAGAGTGTGTGTAGGGTGTATGCAGAGTGATGCCTACATTACCCAGAATGCAACTGGACGGCAGACAGTTCAAGCAGTTTCACATGTGTAACATGTAATGAATGTAGCAACAGAAGCCCGGTAAGCTCACTCTCTTTCTGTCCATGCACTCAGATCTTTCTCTTGGTAACAAAGAACAAACACACGGGTCAGGAGGGCTCGTCGCGTGTCACTCACAGCCTGTCTAACTGCTGGAAATGTGTCTCTGTGTCTTTATATATTTAATAAAAACTTTAAGGAGAGAATCTCTTCACCTTTTCGAATTTGCTCACAAACTGTAACTGCTGGAAATATTTAACGTCACATCATAAATCCTCATACAGAAATCTGGGTGACAAAAATCATCTCAAATGTCCACAGTCTGCAGGTTAGCTGTGATTAGCAGTTCAGATCTGCCAGAGCTCTAACACTGTGTTAATGATAGGAATCTAAGTGCTGATGGATAAGAGCAGATTATAACAGTCAGTCTGATGAAAACTAAACGTGTGAGCTTCCTGCCTTGAAGATGAGCGTCCTGCTCGTGTGCAGAGATCTCTGCTGATGACGGGGTGTGGTTCAGACAGCTTCCTTTTGTTTCCACACAGCGTGATGAATCAGAGCTCAGATGTGCTTTCTTCTCTCCTTAAGACAGGATTAAAGATGAAGGCAGATATCCTCTACCTGCTTCCTTCTTTCTTCCTCTCCTCTGACAGGCAGCGAGCAGGAAGTGACACAATAAAGACGAGAGAGGAGCCGTGAAAAAAGAGCAGCGTCTCTGCTTTGGACGCAAAAACATACCTGCAAATCAGAGCGGGGGGGGGGGGCAGGGTTCATCACAGGAGGACGTGTGTGTGTGTGTGTGTGTGTGTGTGTAGATACATGTGCTCTCCACTGTCTCTGGAAGTGTAGTGCAGATTTTGCAGGTTCAGGTGGAGGCTTTCAGACTGACTTTATGAGACTGAAAAATCACACAATAATCTACAGGCCAAATGTAGTAACGAGTATTGGCTCCTAACAGCCCCTGTTCTTCACCGTACAGGGTCAAAGGGCAGAAACACATCAGTGAACTGATCACTTCTGGTTCTCTGTGTAGACACAGCAAGTTTAATAACAATCTTAAGTATCTCTGATAAACCTTTTAACACATGGTTACAAAGTGCTTTACACTGAAACAGAACACATTACAAACACTGAGGTCAGAGGTCACAAACTAAGCCCTGCAGACAGCACGGGATGTCTTCATGTTTCCTCTCTGTGTGAGGGACACACATCTCATCTGTGTTGTGGCCGCTGGTTAACCTCGGCAGGTAAAACACGCCTCACATGTACAGAGGCTCAGTCCTCCACGCAGCGGCCCCGGGCTCGCCCCTCGACCCCTCGCTGCAGGTCACCCCCCCCCCCCCCCCCCCCTCTCTCCCTGTATGTCTGACTCCATCCACTGGAATATTTGACCTTTGGACAGCTGTCTGCTGTTACAGGTCATTTCTCTTCAACATGTTTAAGTTGAAACTTGAATCCATGTTTTCATATGACGTTAATGTTCTCTCAGATCAGAGCTGAAGCATCCATTAAAGATGAAACAGACACGGAGCCATTTTTAATAAAGACAAAGTATCAGGTCTCCTCGGAGCAGACACGAAACCTAACATCGTCCTGTAGTTGGAAATATTTACACATTTTCATTACTGACATAAACATGACAGAATATACAGGTGATTAGCTCATTAAATCAGATGGAGCAGGTGTGTTGGTGGAGAGGGGTGTGACCATGATGCAAAGCAGGAAATGACACGTGT